>NW_021822765.1:158919-189488 GCF_901001165.1 Salmo trutta | reverse complement strand
GAAGGGAAGGGGAACTGGGTCTGATAGAGAATGGGTCTGATAGACGGGGAACTCTCTGATAGAGAAGGGAAGGGGACTGGGTCTGATAGAGAAGGGAACTGGGTCTGATAGAGAAGGGAAGGGACTGGCTGATAGGAAGGGAACTGGGTCTGATAGAAAGGGACTGGGTCTGATAGGGAAGGGAACTGGGTCTGATAGGAAGGGAACTGGGTCTGATAGAGAAGGGAAGGGAACTGGGTCTGATAGGGAAGGGACTGGGTCTGATAGAGAAGGGAACTGGGTCTGATAGGGAAGGGAACTGGGTCTGATAGGGAAGGGAACTGGGTCTGATAGGGAAGGGGACTGGGTCTGATAGAGAAGGGAACTGGGTCTGATAGAGAAGGGAAGGGAACTGGGTCTGATAGGGAAGGGGACTGGGTCTGATAGAGAAGGGAACTGGGTCTGATAGAGAAGGGGACTGGGTCTGATAGAGAAGGGACTGGGTCTGATAGGGAAGGGAACTGGGTCTGATAGAGAAGGGGACTGGGTCTGATAGAGAAGGGAACTGGGTCTGATAGAGAAGGGAAGGGAACTGGGTCTGATAGGGAAGGGGACTGGGTCTGATAGAGAAGGGAACTGGGTCTGATAGGGAAGGGAACTGGGTCTGATAGGGAAGGGAAGGGAACTGGGTCTGATAGGGAAAGGGACTGGGTCTGATAGAGAAGGGAAGGGGACTGGGTCTGATAGAGAAGGGAAGGGAACTGGGTCTGATAGGGAAGGGAACTGGGTCTGATAGAAGGGAAGGGGACTGGGTCTGATAGAGAAGGGAAGGGAACTGGGTCTGATAGGGAAGGGAACTGGGTCTGATAGAGAAGGGAAGGGGACTGGGTCTGATAGAGAAGGGGACTGGGTCTGATAGAGAAGGGAACTTCTGATAGAGAAGGAAGGGGACTGGGTCTGATAGAGAAGGGAAGGGAACTGGGTCTGATAGAGAAGGGAACTGGGTCTGATAGGGAAGGGAAGGGAACTGGGTCTGATAGGGAAGGGACTGGGTCTGATAGAGAAGGGAAGGGAACTGGGTCTGATAGGGAAGGGACTGGGTCTGATAGAGAAGGGAACTGGGTCTGATAGGGAAGGGAACTGGGTCTGATAGGGAAGGGGACTGGGTCTGATAGGGAAGGGAAGGGACTGGGTCTGATAGAGAAGGGAACTGGTCTGATAGGGAAGGAAAGGGGACTGGGTCTGATAGAGAAGGGAACTGGGTCTGATAGGGAAGGGAAGGGAACTGGGTCTGATAGGGAAGGGAACTGGGTCTGATAGGGAAGGGAACTGGGTCTGATAGAGAAGGGAACTGGGTCTGATAGAGAAGGGAACTGGTCTGATAGAGAAGGGAACTGGGTCTGATAGGGAAGGGGACTGGTCTGATAGGGAAGGGAACTGGGTCTGATAGGGAAGGGGACTGGGTCTGATAGAGAAGGGAACTGGGTCTGATAGGGAAGGGAACTGGGTCTGATAGAGAAGGGAAGGGGACTGGGTCTGATAGAGAAGGGGACTGGGTCTGATAGAGAAGGGAACTGGGTCTGATAGAGAAGGGAAGGGAACTGGGTCTGATAGAGAAGGGAAGGGACTGGGTCTGATAGAGAAGGGAACTGGGTCTGATAGAGAAGGAGGAACTGGGGTCTGATAGGGAAGGGGGACTGGGTCTGATAGAGAAGGGAACTGGGTCTGATAGGAAGGGAACTGGGTCTGATAGGGAAGGGGACTGGGTCTGATAGAGAAGGGAAGGGAACTGGGTCTGATAGAGAAGGGAACTGGGTCTGATAGGGAAGGGAACTGGGTCTGATAGAGAAGGGAACTGGGTCTGATAGGGAAGGGAAGGGAACTGGGTCTGATAGGGAAGGGAACTGGGTCTGATAGGGAAGGGAACTGGGTCTGATAGAGAAGGGAACTGGGTCTGATAGAGAAGGGAACTGGGTCTGATAGAGAAGGGAAGGGGACTGGGGTCTGATAGGGAAGGGGACTGGGTCTGATAGGGAAGGGGACTGGGTCTGATAGAGAAGGGAACTGGGTCTGATAGAGAAGGGAAGGGAACTGGGTCTGATAGAGAAGGGAACTGGGTCTGATAGGGAAGGGAACTGGGTCTGATAGAGAAGGGGACTGGGTCTGATAGAGAAGGGAACTGGGTCTGATAGAGAAGGGAAGGGAACTGGGTCTGATAGGGAAGGGGACTGGGTCTGATAGAGAAGGGAACTGGGTCTGATAGAGAAGGGAAGGGAACTGGGTCTGATAGGGAAGGGAAGGGAACTGGGTCTGATAGGGAAGGGGACTGGGTCTGATAGAGAAGGGAAGGGGACTGGGTCTGATAGAGAAGGGAAGGGAACTGGGTCTGATAGGGAAGGGAACTGGGTCTGATAGAGAAGGGAAGGGGACTGGGTCTGATAGAGAAGGGAAGGGAACTGGGTCTGATAGGGAAGGGAACTGGGTCTGATAGAGAAGGGAAGGGGACTGGGTCTGATAGAGAAGGGGACTGGGTCTGATAGAGAAGGGAACTGGGTCTGATAGAGAAGGGAAGGGAACTGGGTCTGATAGAGAAGGGAAGGGAACTGGGTCTGATAGAGAAGGGAAGGGAACTGGGTCTGATAGGGAAGGGAACTGGGTCTGATAGGGAAGGGGACTGGGTCTGATAGGGAAGGGAACTGGGTCTGATAGGGAAGGGAAGGGAACTGGGTCTGATAGGGAAGGGAACTGGGTCTGATAGAGAAGGGAAGGGAACTGGGTCTGATAGGGAAGGGGACTGGGTCTGATAGAGAAGGGAACTGGGTCTGATAGGGAAGGGAACTGGGTCTGATAGGGAAGGGGACTGGGTCTGATAGAGAAGGGAAGGGAACTGGGTCTGATAGAGAAGGGAACTGGGTCTGATAGGGAAGGGAAGGGGACTGGGTCTGATAGAGAAGGGAACTGGGTCTGATAGGGAAGGGAAGGGAACTGGGTCTGATAGGGAAGGGAACTGGGTCTGATAGGGAAGGGAACTGGGTCTGATAGAGAAGGGAACTGGGTCTGATAGAGAAGGGAACTGGGTCTGATAGAGAAGGGAACTGGGTCTGATAGGGAAGGGAACTGGGTCTGATAGGGAAGGGAACTGGGTCTGATAGAGAAGGGAAGGGGACTGGGTCTGATAGAGAAGGGAAGGGAACTGGGTCTGATAGGGAAGGGAACTGGGTCTGATAGAGAAGGGAAGGGGACTGGGTCTGATAGAGAAGGGAAGGGGACTGGGTCTGATAGAGAAGGGAACTGGGTCTGATAGAGAAGGGAAGGGAACTGGGTCTGATAGAGAAGGGAAGGGAACTGGGTCTGATAGAGAAGGGAACTGGGTCTGATAGGGAAGGGAAGGGAACTGGGTCTGATAGGGAAGGGAACTGGGTCTGATAGAGAAGGGAACTGGGTCTGATAGGGAAGGGGACTGGGTCTGATAGAGAAGGGAACTGGGTCTGATAGGGAAGGGAACTGGGTCTGATAGGGAAGGGGACTGGGTCTGATAGAGAAGGGAAGGGAACTGGGTCTGATAGAGAAGGGAACTGGGTCTGATAGGGAAGGGAAGGGGACTGGGTCTGATAGAGAAGGGAACTGGGTCTGATAGGGAAGGGAACTGGGTCTGATAGGGAAGGGAACTGGGTCTGATAGGGAAGGGAACTGGGTCTGATAGAGAAGGGAACTGGGTCTGATAGAGAAGGGAACTGGGTCTGATAGAGAAGGGAACTGGGTCTGATAGGGAAGGGGACTGGGTCTGATAGGGAAGGGGACTGGGTCTGATAGGGAAGGGGACTGGGTCTGATAGAGAAGGGAAGGGAACTGGGTCTGATAGGGAAGGGGACTGGGTCTGATAGGGAAGGGAACTGGGTCTGATAGGGAAGGGAAGGGAACTGGGTCTGATAGGGAAGGGGACTGGGTCTGATAGGGAAGGGGACTGGGTCTGATAGGGAAGGGAAGGGGACTGGGTCTGACTTAGCACAAAGGAGGCATGATGCTCTACCCATTTACATTTTACATTTAAGTCATTTAGCAGATGCTCTTATCCAGAGCGACTTACAAATCTACCCCTCTCTACCTTTGAGTGGAAGGCTGACCCTCTAACCCCAGTCAAACTGAGCACCAACTCAAAGTCTACTGTTCCACAATGACACCTCTTGCTGATTGAAAAATATATTACGACACAGCTGTCAGCACCAAACCACATTAACCAGACGGCGGTTAATAAAACTCTCACCTTCTGGAGTGGCGGAGGAACACAGCAGCCTCTGGCCATGCCACGAGGGGTCGCCCCTCCAACCCTGGAGAGAGAGAGAGAGAGATGGAGGGAAGAATGGACAGAGGGAGAGAGAGAGGGAGAGAGAGAGGGAGAGAAATAGCGAGAGAGAGAGAGAGAGAGGGAAGGAAGGACGGAGAGAGGGAGGGAGGGAGAGAGAGAAATGGCGAGAGAGAGAGAGAGGGGGGGGGAAATAGGGAGAGAAAAAGAGATGAAGTACTATACTTAAAATAAATATAAACACAACAATTTCTGATTTCAAAGATTTTACAGAGTTACAGTTCATATGAGGAAATCAATTCATTAGGGCCTAATCTATGGATTTCACATGACTGGGAATACAGATATGCATCTGTTGGTAACAGATACCTTAAAAAAAAAATTGACCTCACAATTGGCCTCAGGATCTCATCATGGTATTTCTGTACAATAACATTTCCATCGATAAAATGCAATTGTGTTCGTTGTCCTTAGCTTATGCCTGCCCAATACCATAACCCCACCTCCACCATGGGGCCCATACCATAACCCCACCTCCACCATGGGGCCCATACCATAACCCCACCTCCACCATGGGGCTTGCTAATGCAAACCGCTCACCCACACGACGCCATACACATGATCTGTGGTTGTGAGGCCGTTTGGATGTACTGACAAATTCTCTACAATGACGTTGGAGGCGGCTTATGGTAGAGAAATGAACAATAAATTCTCTGGCAACAGCCCTGAGACGGTTTCTGACAGTTTGTGCAGAAATTCACATTTTCATCAGCTGTCCGGGTGGCTGGTCTCAGATGATACCGCAGGTGAAGAAGAATGTGGAGATCGTGGGCTGGCGTGGTTACAAGACGTCTCTAAACCGAAGTTGGAGGCGGCTTATGGTAGAGAAATGAACATTAAATTCTCTGGCAACAGCTCTGGTGGACTTTCCTGCAGTCAGCATGCCAATTGCAGGCTCCCTCAAAACTTGAGACATCTGTGGCATTGTGTTGTGTAAAAAAAAAAGAGCATTTTAGAGTGGACTTTCATTGCCCCCAGCACAAGGTGCACCTGTGGAATGATCATGCTGTTTAATAAGCTTCTTGATATGCCACACCTGTCAGGTCAATGGATTATCTTGGCAAAGGAGAAATGTTAACTAACAGGGATGTAAACAAATTTGCGCACAACATTATAGAGAAAAAAAAGAAGCTTTTTTGAGCAGTATGGAACATTTCTGTGATCTTTTATTTTAACTCATGAAACATGTGACTTCACATGTTGCGTTTATATTTTTGTTCAGTGTATATTGTATGTTGAAATAAACAGAATCCATGACAACCACTTGATAAATAGAAATTCTCCCTCTACATATAGTGCCCTTTACTTTTTCCACGTTTTGTTTTTTGTTATTATTTTATTCTAAAATGGATTAAAGGTGGTTATAATTTATTAAAAATCAAAAAACAGAAATAGCTTATTTACATAAGTATTCAGACCCAAAACATTTCTGCAGCATTAAAGATCCACAAGAACACAGTGGCCTCCATCATTCTTAAAAGGAAGAAGTTTGGAACCACCAAGACTCCTCCTTCCTTCAGTTTTTAATTTCTGCTTTATCATTATGGGGTATTGTGATGTCATTATGGGGTATTGTGATGTCATTATGGGGTATTTTGTGTTTTGATGAGGGGAAAAATGATTTAATCAATTTTAGAATAAGGCTGTAAAGTAACAAAATGTGGAAAAAGTCAAGTGGTCTGAATACTTTCCAAATGCGCTGTAAACACTGTACCAGTGGGCACATCTAGTCATTCAAGGGTTTTTCTTTATTTTTACTATTTTCTACATTGTAGAATAATAGTGAAGACATCAACACTATGAAATAACACATATGGAATGTCCCGTGTGGCTCAGTTGGTAGAGCATGGTGTTTGCAACGCCAGGGTTGTGGGTTCGATTCCCACGGTGGACCAGTACGGAGAAAACATATATGAAATGTATGCATTCACTACTGTAAGTCGCTCTGGATAAGAGCGTCTGCTAAATGACTAAAATGTAAAATGAATTGAGTAGTAACCAAAAATAGTGTTTTATATAGTTGAGATTCTTCAAAGTAGCCACCTTTTGCCTTGATGACAACTTTGCACACTCTTGGCATTCTCTCAACCAGCTTCACCTGGAATGCTTTACCAACAGTCTTGAAGGAGTTCCCACATATGCTGGGCACTTGTTGGCTGCTTTTCCTTCACTCTGTGGTCTAACTCATCCCAAACCATCTCAATTGGGTTGAGGTTGGGTGATTATGGAGGCCTGGTCATCTGATGCAGCACTCCATCACTCTCCTTCTTGGTCAAATAGCCATTACACAGCCTGGAGGTGTGTTTTGGGTCATTGTCCTGTGGAAAAACAAATAATAGTCCCACTAAGTGCAAACCAGATGGGATGGCGTATCGCTGCAAAATGCTGTGGTAGCCATGCTGGTTAAGTGTGCCTTGAATTCTAAATAAATCACTGACAGTGTCAACAGCAAAGCACCCCCACACCATCACACCTCCTCCTCCATGCTTCACGGTGGGAACTACACATGCAGAGATCATCCGTTCACCTACTCTGCGTCTCACAAAGACACGGCGGTTGGAACCAAAAATCTCAAATTTGGACTCATCAGACCAAATGACAGATTTCCACCGGTCTAATGTCCATTGCTCATGTTTCTTGGCCCAATTAAGTCTCTTCTTATTATTGGTGTCCTTTAGTAGTGGTTTCTTTGCAGCAATTCGACCATGAAGGCCTGATTCACACAGTCTCCTCTGGACAGTTGATGTTGAGATGTGTCTGTTACTTGAACTCTGTGAAGCATTTATTTGGGCTGCAATTTCTGAGGCTGAGGTCTGAGGTCGACCGATTATGATTTTTCAACACCGATACCAATTATTGGTGGACCAAAAAAAAGACGATACAGATTAAATTGGCCGATTTAAAAAAAAATACATATATATATATATATATATATTTCTAATATTTCTACGATTTTTATATATTTGTAATAATGACAATTACAACAATACTGAATGAACCCATTTATTTTAACTTAATATAATACACAAATAAAATCTATTTAGTCTCAAATAAATAATGAAACATGTTCAATTTGGTTTAAAAAAATGCAAAAAACAGTGTTGGAGAAGAAAGTAAAAGTGCCATGTAAAAAAGCTAATGTTTAAAGCTTAGAACATATGAAAGCTGGTGGTTCAATAGTCCCAGTTAAGAAGTTTTAGGTCGTGGTTATTATAGGAGTTATGACGCGTCGACTATTTCTCTCTATATGATTTGTTTTTCAAATACACCTTTGACTATTGGATGTTCTTATAGGCACTATAGTATTGCCAGCCTAATCTTGGGAGTTGATAGGCTTGAAGTCATAAACATCTCTGTGCATCAAGCATTGCTAGGAGCAAACGCAGGAAAGTGCTGTTTGAATGAATGCTTACGAGCCTGCTGCTGCCTACCACCGCTCAGTCAGACTGCTCTATTAAATCATAGACTTAATTATAATATAATAACACACAGAAATACGAGCCTTTGGTCATTAATATGGTAAAATCCAGAAACTATCATTTAGAAACAAAACGTAACCGTTCCGTATTTTGTCGAACGGGTCAGTCAAAATATTGCTGTTACATTGCACAACCTTCAATGTTATGTCATAATTATGTAAAATTTGGGCAAATTAATTACGGCCTTTTTTTAGGAAGAAATGGTCTTCACACAGTTCGCAGCCAGGCAGCCCAAACTGCTGCATATACCCTGCTTGCACTGAACACAAGAGAAGTGACACAATTTTCCTAGTTAATATTACCTGCTAACATGCATTTATTTTAACTAAATATGCAGGTTTAAAAAAATATATACTTCTGTGTATTGATTGTAAGAAAGGCATTGATTTTTATGATTAGGTACATTGGTGCAATGATTGTGCTTTTTTCACGAATGCGCTTTTGTTAAATCATCACCTGTTTGGCGAAGTGTGATTCGATGATAAATTAACAGGCACCACATTGATTATATGCAGGACAAGCTAGTTAAAGTAATATCATCAACCATGTGTAGTTAACTAGTGATTATGTTAAGATTGATTGTTTTTTATAAGATAAGTTTAATGCTAGCTAGCAACTTAACTTGGCTCCTTGCTGCCACAAGGTCCTTTTGACGCTGCACTCGCGTATCAGGTGGTCAGCCTGCCACGCAGTCTCCTCGTGGATTGCAATGTAATCGGCCATGCCGATTAATCGGTCAAACATCTACTGGTAACTCTAATGAACTTCTCCTCTGCAGCAGAGGTATCTCTGGGTCTTCCTTTCCTGTGGCGGTCCTCATGAGAGCCAGTTTCATCATAGCGCTTGATGGTTTTTGCGACATTATTTCAAGAAAATTTTCCGGATTGACTGACCTTCATGTCTTAAAGTAATGATGGACTGTCATTTCTCTTTGCTTATTTGAGCTGTTCTTGCCATAATATGGACTTGGTCTTTTACCAAATAGGGCCATCTTCTGTATACCACCCCTACCTTGTCACAACACAACTGATTGGCTCAAACGTATTAAGGAAAGAAATTCCACACATGAACTTTTAACAATGCACACCTGTTAATTGAAATACATTCCAGGTGACTACCTCATGAAGCTGGTTGAGAGAATGCCAAGAGAGTGCAAAGCTGTCATCAAGGCAAAGGGTGGCTACTTTGAAGAATCTCAAATATAAAATATATTTTGATTTGTTTAACACTTTTTTTGGTTACTACATGATTCCATATGTGTTATTTCATAGTTTGTATGTCTTCACTATTATTTTACAATGTAGAAAATAGTAAAAATAAATAAAAAGCCTAGAATGAGTAGGTGTGTCCAAACTTTTGACTGGTACTGTAAATAAAAGAGACAATTACCCTTTTACGGAAAACCAGGAACAACAACGGTGCTAAACACACACGTACACGGTGTGACTGAGTAGAGAGCAACAGAATACACTCAGACTGACAGAGTAATGAGAGTCTATATATACACACCTTGTGAGCAGGGAAGAAGCTAAAGAGAGTAGAAGAGGTGGTCTCTCTCTCTCTCTCTCTCTCTCTCTCTCTCTCTCTCTCTCTCTCTCAGCCCTGAGTTAGTCAAACAAGGAGTTCCCATATGGGCACCAGGTTTTTAATTAGTTAGGGGAGAACACAAGACAACATATCACGACACACACGTCACGTTATCCGCTGTGCAGAGAGGAAAGCCTTTTAAAAAGGCACCAACTGTTACAAGTACTCACACAGTTAGATAACTAGAGGGAGAGAGGGGGGGAGGAGAGAGAGAGAACGAGACAGGGAGGAGGAAGAGAGAAAGGAGAGAGAAACAGAGAGAAGAGAGAGGGAGAGGGGAGAGAGAGAGACCAGAGAGAAAGGGAGAGGGAAGAGAGAGAGACCAGAGAGAAAGGGAGGAAGAAGAGAGAGAGACCAGTGAGTAAGGGAGGAAGAAGAGAGAGAGAGACCAGAGAGAAAGGGAGAGGGAAGAGAGAGAGAGACCAGTGAGAAAGGGAGAGGGAAGAGAGAGAGAGACCAGTGAGAAAGGGAGGAAGAAAGAGAGAGAGACCAGATAGAAAGGGAGAGTGTACACTGGGCCAATTGTGCGCCGCCCTGTCGGACTCCCAATCACGGCCGGTTGTGATACAGCCTGGAATCGAACCAGGTCTGCCCCACTCGGGAGCCCTCGGGAGAATGAGCCATCATACAATGCAGTATGTGGAGGTGAAAAGCTACAGAAGGGGGCGAGAAGCTACAGAAATGAGTCTCAACACTAGGGGGTGAGAAGCTACAGAAATGAGTCTCAACACCAGGGGGCGAGAAGCTACAGAAATGAGTCTCAACAATAGGGGGTGAGAAGCTACAGAAATGAGTCTCAACAATAGGGGGTGAGAAGCTACAGAAATGAGTCTCAACAATAGGGGGTGAGAAGCTACAGAAATGTCGTAACGAATCATGACAACAAGGTTGTAATTACTTTTTTCAGTTTCTCTTTTTCTTATATTGAATATCTGCATATTTTAATGTGTTTTATAGGCTCCTGGTATTATTTTTTTTTACAAGTTACTCACCCATTATCTGTTTTATGCATTGGAGATATCCCTATAATAAGGCTACACTCATATAAGGCTGTTTTCAGCCACTTTATATCAGCCTTCAGACAGGTTTGAACAAGTTTAAAACGGTAGTAGCATCTGTCCACAGACTGTGGGATAAGACAACTAACGAGGAACTTTGTTCCGGTACGCTGAACTCATTTGGACAAATCCAGATTTCGCAGGTGCTTGTATCGTTCGAATTTGGGGGGAAAAAAAATGGGAGGGGATATTTGGCTCATAGACTAGCCTGAAACTCTGATGGTCTCTGTTTAATATCCATCTCATTAGTACATTTCTTTGACAACGTCTCCCACCAGAACGAAAACCAAGCATCCACATACCACGTAAAAACTGTCTAAAATACCCTGCCTCCCTGAGTGTCATTGTGACGTGTGTGTGTGTGTGTGTGTGTGTGTGTGTGTGGTAGAACATACATATGTATACGTGTTTTGCTAATGAGAGTGATTTGCCCTAGCAGACAGACGACAGCTTGTCATGATGAAAAGCTATATTCTCATCTGAGTACTGACACAAACACACCAAACACACCATGATACCCGAGGGAATGTGTGTGTCTTAGGGATGAGCATTTGAAATGATTTCACTATTCAGATAATATCATGATATTATTACGGGTATCTATCTAAAGAAAAAAAACGTTATTTATTTTTTAAACTTCAACGGAGACTGCGCTCTGCTTGTTTCAGCAGAAGGATGGGGAAGGGGCCAGTGTGTGTGACAAGGAGGCAGGGAGAGAGGAGGAGAGAGAAATGAGAAAAACTGACTGGCGCTAGTTAGACAAACTTACTGGCTGACTGGCGCTAGCTAGGCAAACTGACTGGCGCTAGCTAGGCAAACTGACTGTCGCTAGCTAGGCAAACTGACTGGCGCTAGCTAGGCAAACTGACTGGCGCTAGCTAGGCAAACTGACTGGCGCTAGTTAGACAAACTGACTGGCGCTAACTAGGCAAACTGACTGGCGCTAGCTAGGCAAACTGACTGGCGCTAGTTAGACAAACTGACTGGCGCTAACTAGGCAAACTGACTGGCGCTAGCTAGGCAAACTGACTGGCGCTAGCTAGGCAAACTGACTGGCGCTAGTTAGACAAACTGACTGGCGCTAACTAGGCAAACTGACTGGCGCTAGCTAGGCAAACTGACTGGCGCTAGCTAGGCAAACTGACTGGCGCTAGTTAGACAAACTGACTGGCGCTAACTAGGCAAACTGACTGGCGCTAGTTAGACAAACTGACTGGCGCTAACTAGGCAAACTGACTGGCGCTAATTAGACAAACTGACTGGCTGACTGGCGCTAGCTAGGCAAACTGACTGGCGCTAGCTAGGCAAACTGACTGGCGCTAGTTAGACAAACTGACTGGCGCTAACTAGGCAAACTGACTGGCGCTAGTTAGGCAAACTGACTGGCGCTAGTTAGGCAAACTGACTGGCGCTAGCTAGGCAAACTGACTGGCGCTAGTTAGGCAAACTGACTGGCGTTAGTTAGACAAACTCGTTGCAGCCATAGGTTCTCTATCATACCATCTGGTAGTGTCTGCATCAAATCATAGTCAGTACAATAGTCAGCCAAGTTAGCCAGCTAGCTAGCTAAAGTAGCAAGGCTAATTGAGGCAATTTTGAGGCGTCCTTGTCTAAAACAACTCCATTCATATGAAACAACAGCCTACCTGTTGGTTGATCATTGTATCAACAATCATAACAAGCTACACAGTGAACGTTGTCACAAAACAGTTGTTATACAAAACATTTATAATATAATGATCTATCCTTGTAGGTTATACAGAAATGTCCCTTAGATAATTGTATTTACATTTTAGACAAAGCCTTTTCATTGTTAAAATATATATTTTTTAATAATGAGAAATAATTAAAAGAAAACTAATGTCAGGTCAGATAGTTGAATAACCATGGTAACAATTAGCACTCAGTGCAGTGTGTGTGTGTGTGTGTGTGTGTGTGTGTGTGTGTGTGTTTGTCTGTGTGAGTGTGTTTGTGTGTGTTTGCTTGTGTGCGAGTGCGTGTTTATCTGTGTGTCTATGTGTTTGTCAGTGTGTGTGAGTGAGTGTTTGTCTGTGTCTGTTTGTCTGTGTGTGTGTACATGTGTGTGTGTGTGTGTGTGTGTGTGTGTGTGTGTGAGCTGGGACAGTCATTAATAACTACAGCAGCCAGAGGAGTTACATTGAACAGGCCCAATACCACTACTAACACTAAACATATAAATAATTTGTTTTTGTTTTTAAAAACACACTGCCAACGGCTACTGCCAGCATCGCTGTCCAAGGCTATGACTAATGAGGCTACAAATGAGGTCCTGTTTCTCCAAGAGGAGATATTATTATTATTAATATATGTATTTCAGTACAACATTATACTACTGACTTATACATGGCCGTAGAAGTTTACAGTACTGCATTTGGCAATGTGTACATGTACATTGCAGCAGTATGAGCAGTGTGTGTGTGTGTGTGTGTGTGTGTGTGTGTGTGTGTGTGTGTGTGTGTGTGTGTGTGTGTGTGTGTGTGTGTCTCAGAAATGTCCCTCTGCCACTGAAACACCTTCTGACATATTCAACCAGTCAATAGAACAGCCACCTTGAAATCAATGTCATACCGCCAGAGAGATACAGAGACAGAGAGTGGAGACACAGAGAGAGAGAGAGAGAGAGAGAGAGAGAGAGAGAGAGAGAGAAAGAAAGAAAGAGGGTGGAGAGAGCAAAGTAGAGAAAGGGTGAGAGGGATGGAGAGGGGGAAAGAGAGAGCAGAGGGAGAGAAGTGGAAAGAGAGAGGAGAAAGGGAGAGAAACGTGTACAAGATGAGGGAGGGCAAACCTGCTGATCACTGCAGTAAAAATAGGCCCTGGTCTAGAAAGAGGGGTTACCCCTTCTCACCTTCTAATTCACTCTCTCTCCCTCCATCCCTCCCTCCCTCCCTCCCTCCCTCCCTCCCTCCCTCCCTCTCTCCCTCCATCCCTCTCTCCCTCCCTCCCTCCCTCCCTCTCTCCCTCCCTCCATCCATCCCTCCCTCCCTCCCTCCCTCCCTCCGTCTCTCCCTCCCTCCATCCATCCCTCCCTCCCTCCCTCCCTCCCTCCCTCCCTCCCTCCATCCCTCCCTCCCTCCCTCCCTCCCTCCCTCTCTCCCTCTCTCCCTCCCTCCCTCTCTCCCTCCCTCCATCCATCCCTCCCTCTCTCCCTCCATCCATCCCTCCCTCCCTCCCTCTCTCCCTCCCTCCCTCCCTCCCTCCCTCCATCCCTCCATCCCTCCCTCCCTCTCTCCCTCCATCCATCCCTCCCTCCCTCCCTCCCTCCCTCCCTCCCTCCCTCCCTCTCTCCCTCCCTCCCTCCCTCCATCCCTCCCTCCCTCCCTCCCTCCATCCCTCCCTCCCTCCCTCCCTCCATCCATCCATCCCTCCCTCCCTCCCTCTCCCTGCTTTCCTCCTCTGAATCTTGATGTGCTTCCCTGTTTGATGTGTTCCAGTCTCTCCTCTGAAACTTCCTTTTAGATTTTATCACGCTGTGTGTGTGTGTGTGTGTGTGTGTGTGTGTGTGTCTGTGTGAGAGAGTATACTACTCCACTACAGAAACCCAGACTCTTGTACGTACCCAAGAACAGCAAAGCACCCGTTATAGCTGACTAATGAGCCTAATGAGCCTGTTACCAACCCTTAGCAAATTGATAGGAAAAACAAACAAAAAAAGGTGTTTAATACAATGCTATTTTACAGTAAAAAAAATTAACAACAGACTTTCAGCATGCTTATAAAGGGAAAGACATTTAACGAGCACAGCACTTACACAAATGACTGATGATTGGCTGAGAGAAACTGATGATAAAAAGATTGGAGGAGCTGTTTTGTTAGACTTCAGTGTGGATTTTGATGTTTTCGATCATAGTCTGCTGCTGGTAGAAAAACATATGGGTTATATATTTACACCCCCAGAGTTACCTGTCTAACAGAACACAGAGGGTGTTCTTTAATGGAAGCCTCTCCAACATAATCCAGGTAGAATCTGGAATTCCCCATGGAATGGTTAGGCCCCATACTTTTCTCAATCTTTACTAATGGCATTGGCTCTGAGTAAAGTTTGTGTGTCTATGTATGTGGATGACTCAACACTATACAAGTCAGCTACTACAGTGAATGAAATCACTGAAACAGTCAAAGAGCTGCAGTTAGTTTCAGAGCGAATGGCAAGAAATAAGTTAGTCCTGAAATATTTCAAAAACAAAAAGCATTGTATTTGGTACAAATCATTCACTACAACCTAAACCTCAACTAAATCTTGTAATGAATAATGTGGAAATTGTGCAAGTTGAGGAGACTGAACTGCTTGGAGTAACCCTGGATAGTAAACTTATGGTCAAAACATATTGATGCAACAGTAGCTAAGAAGGGAAGAAGTCTGTCTATAACAAAGAGCAACATCAACAACCTACAGGCCCTAGTTTCATAAGTCTTGGGAAAATTATGGCCCTTAAAATGTACACAGAGAGCTGACATTAATAATATGCATGTAAATCTCTCCTGGCTCAAAGTGGAGGAGAGATTGACTTCATCACTACTTGTTTTTGTAAGAAGTGTTGACATGTTGAATGCACTGAGCTGTCTGTTTAAAACTACATAGTATAAGACACGCATTCTACACTAGTCAGTACACATTAAATTAGCTGAAAATAGCCAGCTAATTCCTGCTAGCTAATTAACAACATGATCAAGTAACGTTAGCATATCAATAATGAACGATTACCCCTCCCATACAAATATACAGTTAGCAACATGAGCTATAACAAGATAAGAGTTCACAGCTTTTTAAAAATGCATTTAGTCAGTGAAAGGCATTTGCCTGCTTCCCATATGTACAGTAGCAGTCAACAGTCTGGACACACCTACTCATTCAAGGGTTTTTCTTTATTTTTACAATTTTCTACATTGTAGAATAATAGTGAAGACATCAAAACTATGAAATAACACATATGGAATCATGTAGTAACCAAAAAAAGTGTTAAACAAATCAAAATATATTTTATATTTATTTTAGATTTGAGATTTTTCAAAGTAGCCACCCTTTGCCTTGATGACAGCTTTGCACTCTCTTGGCATTCAAGTATTCAGACCCCTTGACTTTTTCAAAATGTTGTTACATTACAACCTTGTTCAAAAATTGATTAACATACTTTTAACATAACATTAACATACTTTTTGCCCTTATCAATCTACTTTTTCAATCTATTTTTGCACATTCATAAAATCTATATTTTTTTATAGATAGATTTATAATTTGTATTTTTTATATTTTTTACTTAATAATTATTCAGACCCTTTACTCAGTAATTTTTTGAAGCACCTTTGGCAGCGATTACAGCCTCGAGTCTTCTTGGGTATGACGCTACAAGCTTGGCACACCTGTATTTGGGGACTTTCTCCCATTCTTCTCTGCAGATCCTGTCAAGTTCTGTCAGGTTGGATGGGGAGCGTCAAAGGGTCGGAATACATTCCGAAGGCACTGTATCTATTATATATTACGTGAGAGAGAGAGAGAGAGAGAGAGAGAGAGAGAGAGAGAGAGAGAGAGAGAAAGAAAGAGAGAAAGGGAGAGAGAGAGAGAGAATAGATACAATACTTTAACTCCCTAGCTCTAAACCCTGGCAGGCAGAGACAAGCCAAGTGCCCTGCCGCAGAGTGCTGTAACAAGCTCAAAGTGCCTGTCAATTCTGCCCCGCTCCGGAGCCCTGTGGATTACAGTCGCACCATATTGCTCCTCTCATCTATTTCACCCAGGAGAAACCATGACTTCATTTTGGCTCTTCGCTGCTTCTCATTCTCATTCTTATCCTTTTTTTCCCCCTCTACTAAACTGCACTCTTCTGTCCATCTGTCTCTCTTCTATCCATTATTCTGTCTCTCTTCTTCCATCAAGATATTATTTCTCCATATCTACATATCTATCTATCTATGATATTTATATGGCCAGGTTGCAGAACCAAGAAATACCTAGAAATGCTGTAGTTCCTTTTCCTTAACAAACCGTCAGTGTTTCATCATAAACGAAAAAGAGAAAAAGTTCCCATTTCTCCTCACTAAATCTCTCTTGCTGCTAATATTCTTTGTAATCAATCAATCAATCAATCAATCAAATGTATTTATAAAGCCCTCTGTTAGACTCAGTGTTCTCTAAGCTGCAATGTGAAGGGTGGCTGTCTTCGTACAAAGCTAACATTGCTCACATATTTGCAGAAATATCAGGAGTTTTAAAATAATTGCCACAGCAAGAAAGACCTCCGTTGAGCACCCACACACATACAAATAATTTATGCTGGAGTAATTAGAGAGAGAGAGAGAGAGAGAGAGAGAGAGAGAGAGAGAGAGAGCCCTCCTCGTTGTTATTTGTATTATACAGTGATATAGAAACCAGGAAGTCCAAAGAACAGCTGACCCTTAAATGTACACAGGGAGCTAACATTAATAATATGCATTTAAATCTCTCACGGCTCAAAGTGGAGGAGAGATTGACTTTATCACACTCATTTTTGTAAGAAGTGTTGACATGTTGAATGCACTGAGCTGTCTGTTTAAAACTACTGGCACACAGCTCAGACACCCATCCATACCCCACAAGACATGCCACCAGAGGTCTATTTAAAACTACTGGTACACAGCTCAGACACCCATCCATACCCTACAAGACATGCCACCAGAGGTCTGTTTAAACTACTGGTACACAGCTCAGACACCCATCCATACCCCACAAGACATGCCACCAGAGGTCTATTTAAACTACTGGCACACAGCTCAGACACCCATCCATACCCTACAAGACATGCCACCAGAGGTCTCTTCACAGTCCCCAAGTCCAGAACAGACTATGGGAGGTGCACAGTACTACATAGAGCCATGACTACATGGAACTCTATTCCACATCAGGTAACAGATGCAGTCGAATTAGATTTAAAAAACGGATAAAAACACACCTTATGGAACAGCTGGGACTGGGAAACAACACACACACAGACACACACACACACAGACACACACACACAGACACACAGACACACACACACAGACACACAGACACACACACACACACACACACACATGGATTTTGTGTTGTAGATATGTGGTAGTAGAGTAGTGGTCTGAGGAAACACAATGTGTTGTGAAATCTGTTGTGGAATGTAATGTGCTGTTTAAAACATGTTTTATATAACTGTCTTTGTGTTGCTGGACTACAGGAAGAGTAGAATGATAATTACTACAGGTCCGACGTACTGTTAAACACCAGACTCACACACTACATTTAACTAACGCACTCAGAGGTAGACTGTTACAGGAGGAAGCCTCTCTAATTTCTCAACCACTCCAACAAACCCCCCCCCCCCCCCCCACACACACACACACACACACACACACAGCAAGGAAAAAGAGACTACTAGCAGCTAATTCGCAGCAAAATGTTTGCAGCAGAGCACTCAAGGAACAAAATATCCCGTTCTGTTCATCACATTTTCATTACTTCCAACGTGTGCCAGCGTTTCCGTTAGCTGGTATTTACATGCTTTTGCCGGCGAAATAAAATGGTAGCTGACAAAATTGTCCAAGAGTACACCCCCAATTTCACACTTCAGCACCATTCTTTCTCTCCTTGAGAACTGCCTTATCGTGCACCTGCACGGCTGAGAGAGAGAGAGAGAAAGAGAGAGAGAGAGAGAGAGAGAGTAGCCTTGTCCTAGACAACTGAGGAGAGAGAGAGAGAGAGACGGAGACAGTAGCCTTGTCCTAGACAACTGAGGAAGGAGAGAGAGAGAGAGACAGTAGCCTTGTCCTAGACAACTGAGGAGAGAGAGAGAGAGAGAGAGAGAGAGAGAGAGAGCGAGAGACAGTAGCCTTATCCTAGACTACTGAGGAGAGACAGAGAGAGAGAGAGACAGTAGCCTTGTCCTAGACTACTGTGAAGAGAGAGAGAGAGAGAGAGAGAGAGAGTAGCCTTGTCCTAGACTACTGTGGAGAGAGAGAGAGAGAGAGAGAGAGAGAGAGAGAGAGAGAGAGAGAGAGTAGCCTTGTCCTAGACTACTGAGGAGAAAGAGAGAGAGAGTGAGAGAGAGAGAGAGAGCACGAGAGAGAGCGAGCGAGCGAGAGAGAGAGAGAAGCCTTGTCCTACACTACTGAGGAGAAAGAGAGAGAGAGTGAGAGAGAGAGAGAGCACGAGAGAGAGCGAGCGAGCGAGAGAGAGAGAGAAGCCTTGTCCTACACTACTGAGGAGAGAGAGAGAGAGAAGCCTTGTCCTACACTACTGAGGAGAGAGAGAGAGAGAGAGAGAGAGAGAAGCCTTGTCCTACACTACTGAGGAGAAAGAGAGAGAGAGAGAGAGAGAGAGAGAGAAGCCTTGTCCTAGACTACTGAGGAGAGAGAGAGAGAAGCCTTGTCCTAGACTACTGAGGAGAGAGAGAGAGAGAGTGAGAGAGAGAGAGAGAGAGAGAGAGAGAGAGAGAAGCCTTGTCCTACACTACTGAGGAGAGAGAGAGAGAGAGAAGCCTTGTCCTACACTACTGAGGAGAGAGAGAGAGAGAGAGAGAGAGAGAGAGAGAGAGAGAGAGAGAGGGAGAGAGAGAGAGAGAGAGAGAGAGAGAGAGAGGGAGGGAGAGAGAGAGAGAGAGGAAATGAGAAAGAGAGAGAGAAGCGTAGGCTACTGTTGATTGTGAAGATGGAGGCCTTTTTCATATCCGTACCAAACTTTAAATTGTATTTCCAGGCACTAGTATTTCTCTCTCCTTCCTAAACTGGTTCAGACATGATTCCTCTGCCCCCTGGCTGAGTATATAGAGAAATATGGTCTCTCCTATTGCCCTGGAAGAGCTGGTCTCCACTGATATAGCCCTTAAACAATGTAATATGGTCTCTCCTATTGCCCTGGAAGAGCTGGTCTCCACTGATATAGCTCTTAAACAATGTAATATGGTCTCTCCTATTGCCCTGGAAGAGCTGGTCTCCACTGATATAGCCCTTAAACAATGTAATATGGTCTCTCCTATTGCCCTGGAAGAGCTGGTCTCCACTGATATAGCTCTTAAACAATGTAATATGGTCTCTCCTATTGCCCTGGAAGAGCTGGTCTCCACTGATATAGCTCTTAAACAATGTAATATGGTCTCTCCTATTGCCCTGGAAGAGGTGGTCTCCACTGATATAGCCCTTAAACAATGTAATATGGTGTCTCCTATTGACCTGGTTAGAGCCAGTTTGCTCTGTTCTGTGAAGAGAGCAGTAAACAGCGTTGTACGAGATCTTCAGTTTCTTGGCAATTTCTCGCATGGAATAACCTTCATTTCTCAGAACAAGAATAGGGCCTCTGTACGCCTATGTAGATATTCCATTTTAAAAAAATCTGCAGTTTCCAGCTACAATAGTCATTAACAACATTAAAAATTAATTTATACATTTTTAAATGTATTCACAGGAAACATTTTACGATTAAACTGTTCACCATGTCCCCTAAAATCAGGTAAGCACATTCCTTCATATGGATGTGGGCGTACGCTGCAGTTAAATACTTCTGGGACAAAAAATTTTACAAACTACATTTTGAACTGCATGAATTTAAATATTCAAATGTTTTGTTATGTTTTGTTATGACTTAATGATGATAGCCCCTCTCAATCAATCAGAGAAGATTACCGCTGGCAGGCAGCACTGCTGCCAGGAAAACATATTAGCTTTAAGATGGAAATCAGCTCACTCTCTCCCATTTAACCAGTGGATACAGTTCATATTACAAGTTATAACATCAGAATTATTGACAGTGATAATGAATGGTGTTAATCAAAGAAACTATGGAGAGGTGTAAAGGACAATCTCAACTAAAGCCCCATAAATACAAATCAATTATACATATTTATTTAGATTTTTTTTTTTTTGTATGTTGAGATAAAATGAACAATTTCAACAAGACATAACAAGCTTTGATTAAATATGTGAAAAAGTCCAGATTGGGCTTAATGGGTACCAACTGTACCCTTAAAACACCATGGGTCTTGTAAATAAACCTCTCTCTTAAATAATACATTTTTATTCATTTCCAAATAATCAAAACGGACGTGTTATATTAAAACTAAATTTAATTTAATGTCCCCACTAAGTTCTAATTAATAAAATGGATCATTACTATTCATTATGAACGTTGCTGCGAGGATTTGGCTTCCATTTATCCACAAGAGCGTTAGTGACGTTGGGCATACCAAACCCAGATTCATCTGTCGGACTGCCAGATGGTGAAGCGTGATTCATCCCTCCAGAGAACGCGTTTCTACTGCTCCAGAGTCCAATGGCGGTGAGCTTTACACCACTCCAGCCGACGCTTGGCATTGCGCATGGTGATCTTAGGCTTGTGTGCAGCTGCTCGGCCGTGGAAACCCATTTCCGGAAACCCATTTCCGTTGTTGCTCCTAGACATTTCCACTTCACGATAACAGCACTTACAGTTTACCCGGGGCGGTGGCGCAGCTCTAACAAGTCAACGGGTGTGGCTGAAATAGCCAAATCCACGAATTTCAAGGGGTTTCCACATACACTATATATACAAAAGTATCATTCAGTGTACACCTTAAAGCCAATTTATGCTTGAACCAAAAACGTGGTCAGAGGTTTCGTATGGAGGGTGTGATGCCTCCGGAGGCATGCAGAGGCCAAATTGAGCTCTTTACTGCATCTCCCTGCGCCTCCCAAATGTGTGTCTGAAGTGGGGGATCAAGGACACTGCTGTTATAATATGAAGTGTGGGGGAGGGGGGGCTCAAGGACACTGCTGTTATAATATGAAGTGTGGGGGGGGGGGCTCAAGGACACTGCTGTTATACTATGAAGTGTGGGGGAGGGGGGGCTCAAGGACTCTTCTGTTATAATATGAAGTGTGGGGGGGGGGGGCTCAAGGACACTGCTGTTAAAATATGAAGTGTGGGGGAGGGGGGGGCTCAAGGACACTGCTGTTAAAATATGAAGTGTGGGGGAGGGGGGGGCTCAAGGACACTGCTGTTATAATATGAAGTGTGGGGGAGGGGGGGCTCAAGGACTCTGCTGCTATAATATGAAGTGTGGGGGGGGGGCTCAAGGACACTGCTGTTAAAATATGAAGTGTGGGGGAGGGGGGGGCTCAAGGACACTGCTGTTAAAATATGAAGTGTGGGGGAGGGGGGGCTCAAGGACACTGCTGTTATAATATGAAGTGTGGGGGGGGGGCTCAAGGACACTGCTGTTAAAATATGAAGTGTGGGGGAGGGGGGGCTCAAGGACTCTGCTGTTATAATATGAAGTGTGGGAGAGGGGGGGGCTCAAGGACACTGCTGTTATAATATGAAGTGTGGGGGGGGCTCAAGGACACTGCTGTTATAATATGAAGTGTGGGGGAGGGGGGGCTCAAGGACTCTGCTGTTATAATATGAAGTGTGGGAGAGGGGGGGCTCAAGGACACTGCTGTTATAATATGAAGTGTGGGGGGGGCTCAAGGACTCTGCTGTTATAATATGAAGTGTGGGAGAGGGGGGCTGAAGGACACTGCTGTTATAATATGAAGTGTGGGGGGGGGGCTCAAGGACACTGCTGTTATAATATGAAGTGTGGGGGAGGGGGGGGCTCAAGGACACTGCTGTTATAATATGAAGTGTGGGGGGGGGGGGGCTCAAGGACTCTGCTGTTATAATATGAAGTGTGGGGGAGGGGGGCTCAAGGACTCTGCTGTTATAATATGAAGTGTGGGGGGGGGGGGGGCTCAAGGACACTGATGTTATAATATGAAGTGTGGGGGAGGGGGGGCTCAAGGACACTGCTGTTATAATATGAAGTGTGGGGGGGGGCTCAAGGACACTGCTGTTATAATATGAAGTGTGGGGGGGGGCTCAAGGACACTGCTGTTATAATATGAAGTGTGGGGGAGGGGGGGCTCAAGGACACTGCTGTTATAATATGAAGTGTGGGGGAGGAGGGGGGCTCAAGGACACTGCTGTTATAATATGAAGTGTGGGGGAGGGGGGCTCAAGGACACTGCTGTTATAATATGAAGTGTGGGGGAGGGGGGGGGCTCAAGGACACTGCTGTTATAATATGAAGTGTGGGGGAGGGGGGCTCAAGGACACTGCTGCTATAATATGAAGTGTGGGGGAGGGGGGCTCAAGGACACTGCTGCTATAATATGAAGTGTGGGGGAGGGGGGGCTCAAGGACACTGCTGTTATAATATGAAGTGTGGGGGAGGAGGGGCTCAAGGACTCTGCTGTTATAATATGAAGTGTGGGGGAGGGGGGGCTCAAGGACACTGCTGTTATAATATGAAGTGTGGGGGGGCTCAAGGACACTGCTGTTATAATATGAAGTGTGGGGGAGGGGGGGCTCAAGGACTCTGCTGCTATAATATGAAGTGTGGGGGAGGGGGGGCTCAAGGACTCTGCTGCTATAATATGAAGTGTGGGGGAGGGGGGGCTCAAGGACTCTGCTATAATAGTCCCACTGTTGGAAGGTCATCTGTACTAGACTGCACCGTGGGACAACCAGCTGATAGAGGGAAGAATTCTATCACCCTGACAGCATCTAATAAATGGACTCATCTGCCCAAGCACGGACGCACACACACACTGCGCACACACACACACTGCACACACACTGCACACACACACACACACACACTCTGCACACACACACAGCCACACACTGCGCACACACACACACACACACACGCACACACACACACACACACACACACTGCACACACACACAGCCACACACACACACACACACACACACACACAGCCACACACTGCGCACACACACACACACTGCGCACACACACACACACACACACTGCGCACACACACACTGCGCACACACACACTGCGCACACACACACACGCACACGCACACGCACACACACACACACACACACACTGCCAAAGGAACTAATACATCTGGAGTTGGCTGTGGAGGCCTAGAGATCGATGACGTCTACAAAGAGAGCTATCCCAGCTAGCTAGGCTGCTGAGAAGTAGATAAGAGAGATATCCCAGCTAGCTAGGCTGCTGAGAAGTAGATAAGAGAGATATCCCAGCTAGCTAGGCTGCTGAGAAGTAGATAAGAGAGATATCCCAGCTAGCTAGGCTGCTGAGAAGTAGGTAAGAGAGATATCCCAGCTAGCTAGGCTGCTGAGAAGTAGGTAAGAGCTAGCTAGGCTGGAGAAGTAGGTAAGAGAGATATCCCAGCTAGCTAGGCTGCTGAGAAGTAGATAAGAGAGATATCCCAGCTAGCTAGGCTGCTGAGAAGTAGATAAGAGAGATATCCCAGCTAGCTAGGCTGCTGAGAAGTAGATAAGAGAGATATCCCAGCTAGCTAGGCTGCTGAGAAGTAGATAAGAGAGATATCCCAGCTAGCTAGGCTGCTGAGAAGTAGATAAGAGAGATATCCCAGCTAGCTAGGCTGCTGAGAAGTAGATAAGAGAGATATCCCAGCTAGCTAGGCTGCTGAGAAGTAGATAAGAGAGATATCCCAGCTAGCTAGGCTGCTGAGAAGTAGATAAGAGAGATATCCCAGCTAGCTAGGCTGCTGAGAAGTAGATAAGAGAGATATCCCAGCTAGCTAGGCTGCTGAGAAGTAGGTAAGAGAGATATCCCAGCTAGCTAGGCTGCTGAGAAGTAGATAAGAGAGATATCCCAGCTAGCTAGGCTGCTGAGAAGTAGATAAGAGAGATATCCCAGCTAGCCAGGCTGCTGAGAAGTAGATAAGAGAGATATCCAAGCTAGCTAGGCTGCTGAGAAGTAGATAAGAGAGATATCCCAGCTAGCTAGGCTGCTGAGAAGTAGGTAAGAGAGATATCCCAGCTAGCTAGGCTGCTGAGAAGTAGGTAAGAGAGATATCCCAGCTAGCTAGGCTGCTGAGAAGTAGGTAAGAGTTAGTTGGAGTCTGTCTCCCTCTCGCCCGCTGCACAGGAGAGTAGACACGAGGTCGAAAGATATCAAAATGGGGTCGCGGGAGAATTTCCCGAATCCCCCTCCCAAAATAAAAAATAAATAGATATTATAATATCGTCTTTGTATCTCACAATCATTGTAATGTGGTTAACCTTATAAATCTAAATTAAACCCTAAAGCAAACCCTATTGCAGAGACTTTGATACTCCCGGCTGCAATATGGTGAAAACAACACCTTTGTCAGATAACAGTGTTATCCACTAGAACCGCCATAGGCCAATGGCCACTGATTTTGTAAATAAAATACGGTCTAAAAACGGCCTAAAAAATAATTATGTTCTACTCCTTCCCTGACTCTTCCTACATGTTTGTATTTTACACTGCTCATGTGTCACAATTTCGAAATTACACAAGACAATGTGCTGTAGGATGATGGTACCCAGCCAGGCTCCAAGACAATGTGGATGATGGTACCCAGCCAGGCTCTAAGACAATGTGGATGTTGGTACCCAGCCAGGCTCTAAGACAATGTGGATGTTGGTACCCAGCCAGGCTCCAAGACAATGTGCTGTAGGACGTTGGTACCCAGTCAGGCTCCAAGACAATGTGCTGTAGGACATTGGTATCCAGCCAGGCTCCAAGACAATGTGCTGTAGGATGTTGGTACCCAGCCAGGCTCCAAGACAATGTGCTGTAGGATGTTGGTATCCAGCCAGGCTCCAAGACAATGTGCTGTAGGATGTTGGTACCCAGCCAGGCTCCAAGACAATGTGCTGTAGGATGTTGGTACCCAGCCAGGCTCCAAGACAATGTTCTGTAGGACGTTGGTACCCAGCCAGGCTCCAAGACAATGTGCTGTAGGACGTTGGTACCCAGCCAGGCTCCAAGACAATGTGCTGTAGGATGTTGGTACCCAGCCAGGCTCCAAGACAATGTGGACGTTGGTTCCCAGCCAGGCTCCAAGACAATGTGGATGATGGTACCCAGCCAGGCTCCAAGACAATGTGGACGTTGGTACCCAGCCAGGCTCCAAGACAATGTGCTGTAGGATGTTGGTACTCAGCCAGGCTCCAAGACAATGTTCTGTAGGATGTTGGTACCCAGCCAGGCTCCAAGACAATGTTCTGTAGGATGTTGGTACCCAGCCAGGCTCCAAGACAATGTGCTGTAGGATGTTGGTACCCAGCCAGGCTCCAAGACAATGTGCTGTAGGACGTTGGTACCCAGCCAGGCTCCAAGACAATGTGCTGTAGGACGTTGGTACCCAGCCAGGCTCCAAGACAATGTGCTGTAGGACGTTGGTACCCAGCCAGGCTCCAAGACAATGTGCTGTAGGACGTTGGTACCCAGCCAGGCTCCAAGACAATGTGCTGTAGGACGTTGGTACCCAGCCAGGCTCCAAGACAATGTTCTGTAGGATGTTGGTACCCAGCCAGGCTCCAAGACAATGTGCTGTAGGACGTTGGTACCCAGCCAGGCTCCAAGACAATGTGCTGTAGGACGTTGGTACCCAGCCAGGCTCCAAGACAATGTTCTGTAGGATGTTGGTACCCAGCCAGGCTCCAAGACAATGTGCTGTAGGACGTTGGTACCCAGCCAGGCTCCAAGACAATGTGCTGTAGGATGTTGGTACCCAGCCAGGCTCCAAGACAATGTGCTGTAGAACGTTGGTACTCAGCCAGGCTCCAAGACAATGTTCTGTAGGATGTTGGTACCCAGCCAGGCTCCAAGACAATGTTCTGTAGGATGTTGGTACCCAGCCAGGCTCCAAGACAATGTGCTGTAGGATGTTGGTACCCAGCCAGGCTCCAAGACAATGTGCTGTAGAACGTTGGTATCCAGCCAGGCTCCAAGACAATGTGCTGTAGAACGTTGGTACCCAGCCAGGCTCCAAGACAATGTGCTGTAGGATGTTGGTACCCAGCCAGGCTCCAAGACAATGTGCTGTAGGATGTTGGTATCCAGCCAGGCTCCAAGACAATGTGCTGTAGGACGTTGGTACCCAGCCAGGCTCTAAGACAATGTCCTGTAGGATGTTGATACCCAGCCAGGCTCCAAGACAATGTGCTGTAGAACGTTGGTACCCAGCCAGGCTCCAAGACAATGTGCTGTAGGATGTTGGTACCCAGCCAGGCTCCAAGACAATGTGCTGTAGGATGTTGGTACTCAGCCAGGCTCCAAGACAATGTGCTGTAGGATGTTGGTATCCAGCCAGGCTCCAAGACAATGTTCTGTAGGACGTTGGTACCCAGCCAGGCTCCAAGACAATGTGCTGTAGGATGTTGGTACTCAGCCAGGCTCCAAGACAATGTGGATGTTGGTATCCAGCCAGGCTCCAAGACAATGTGCTGTAGGATGTTGGTACCCAGCCAGGCTCCAAGACAATGTGCTGTAGGACGTTGGTACCCAGCCAGGCTCCAAGACAATGTGGATGTTGGTATCCAGCCAGGCTCCAAGACAATGTGCTATAGGACGTTGGTACCCAGCCAGGCTCCAAGACAATGTGCTGTAGGACGTTGGTACCCAGCCAGGCTCCAAGACAATGTTCTGTAGGATGTTGGTACCCAGCCAGGCTCCAAGACAATGTGCTGTAGGACGTTGGTACCCAGCCAGGCTCCAAGACAATGTGCTGTAGGACGTTGGTACCCAGCCAGGCTCCAAGACAATGTGGATGTTGGTATCCAGCCAGGCTCCAAGACAATGTGCTGTAGGACGTTGGTACCCAGCCAGGCTCCAAGACAATGTGCTGTAGGATGTTGGTACCCAGCCAGGCTCCAAGACAATGTTCTGTAGGATGTTGGTACCCAGCCAGGCTCCAAGACAATGTTCATAGGTTTTGGCCTTTCTAGGGAGTTTTTCCTAGCCACCGTGCTTCGACACCTGCATTGCTTGCTGTTTGGTGTTTTAGGCTGGGTTTCTGTACAGCACTTTGAGATATCAGCTGATGTAAGAAGGGCTTTATAAATACATTTGATTGATTGAAGACTATGTGCTGTAGGACATTGGTACCCAGCCAGGTGTTAATGGTTCTCTCTCTCCCCTCACTGAATGACAAATGGGTGAATGGGCAATAATTGTGCACCTTACTTCACAATGTAATTTTAAATGAGGTCTAACTGAATGATAAAGAGGATGAAGAGGTTGATTTAATTTAGAACGACAGCAGTGGAATGATGTAGTTTATGTGATGCTTGTTTATCAGCAGCAAATCATTTGACCACGTTCCTTTGCAGATTGATACTATTCTTTATTACATTTGTACTTTTGTTTTAAAAATAAATAAAAATAAGCTGTTATGGGACTGTTTTATTTACTATAACTCTTATACCTAATCTAATGTATAGTAAAGGAAACAACAACATTCTTCATATTGCAGGAGGCCTTTAGAATAATTGATAAATCATATCCTTAACTCTATTCAAGGTTGATGAGCAGGAAACAAACAATGCCAGTCAGCCTGCACAGCTGGCCCATCGACACTACACCTAAACTAATTTCAAACATAATAAGAGTTAGCCTACAGACAAGATTAAATTTGACAATAATCTGATGAGTGACAATGTTAGTCTGGGTGGGATGGCACGGGGAGACACGAGTCTAGGAGGGATGGCACGGGGAGACAGGAGTCTAGGAGGGATGGCACGGGGAGACAGGAGTCTGGGAGGGATGGCACGAGGAGACAGGAGTCTGGGAGGGATGGCACGGGGAGACAGGAGTCTGGGAGGGATGGCACGGGGAGACAGGAGTCTGGGAGGGTGAGACAGGAGTCTGGGAGGGATGGCACGGGGAGACAGGAGTCTGGGAGGGATGGCACGGGGAGACAGGAGTCTGGGAGGGATGGCACGGGGAGACAGGAGTCTGGGAGGGATGGCACGGGGAGACAGGAGTGTGGGAGGGATGGCACGGTGAGACAGGAGTCTGGGAGGGATGGCACGGGGAGGCAGGAGTCTGGGAGTGTGAGACAGGAGTCTAGGAGGGATGGCACGGGGAGACAGGAGTCTGGGAGGGATGGCACGAGGAGACAGGAGTCTGGGAGGGATGGCACGGGGAGACAGGAGTCTGGGAGGGATGGCACGGGGAGACAGGAGTCTGGGAGGGTGAGACAGGAGTCTGGGAGGGATGGCACGGGGAGACAGGAGTCTGGGAGGGATGGCACGGGGGAGACAGGAGTCTGGGAGGGATGGCACGGGGAGACAGGAGTCTGGGAGGGATGGCACGGGGAGACAGGAGTGTGGGAGGGATGGCACGGTGAGACAGGAGTCTGGGAGGGATGGCACGGGGAGGGCAGGAGTCTGGGAGTGTGAGACAGGAGTCTAGGAGGGATGGCACGGGGAGACAGGAGTCTGGGAGGGATGGCACGGGGAGACAGGAGTCTGGGAGGGTGAGACAGGAGTCTGGGAGGGATGGCACGGGGAGACAGGAGTCTAGGAGGGATGGCACGGTGAGACAGGAGTCTGGGAGGGATGGCACGGTGAGACAGGAGTCTAGGAGGGATGGCACGGGGAGGCAGGAGTCTAGGAGGGATGGCACGGGGAGACAGGAGTCTAGGAGGGATGGCACGGGGAGACAGGAGTCTAGGAGGGATGGCACAGTGAGACAGGAGTCTGGGAGGGATGGCACGAGGAGACAGGAGTCTGGGAGGGATGGCACGGTGAGACAGGAGTCTAGGAAGGATGGCACGGGGAGACAGGAGTCTGGGAGGGATGGCACGGGGAGACAGGAGTCTGGGAGGGATGGCACGGGGAGACAGGAGTCTGGGAGGGATGGCACGGGGAGACAGGAGTCTGGGAGGGATGGCACGGTGAGACAGGAGTCTGGGAGGGATGGCACGGGGAGGCAGGAGTCTGGGAGTGTGAGACAGGAGTCTAGGAGGGATGGCACGGGGAGACAGGAGTCTGGGAGGGATGGCACGGGGAGACAGGAGTCTGGGAGGGTGAGACAGGAGTCTGGGAGGGATGGCACGGGGAGACAGGAGTCTAGGAGGGATGGCACGGTGAGACAGGAGTCTGGGAGGGATGGCACGGTGAGACAGGAGTCTGGGAGGGATGGCACGGGGAGGCAGGAGTCTAGGAGGGATGGCACGGGGAGACAGGAGTCTAGGAGGGATGGCACGGGGAGACAGGAGTCTAGGAGGGATGGCACAGTGAGACAGGAGTCTGGGAGGGATGGCACGAGGAGACAGGAGTCTGGGAGGGATGGCACGGTGAGACAGGAGTCTAGGAGGGATGGCACGGGGAGACAGGAGTCTAGGAGGGATGGCACGGGGAGACAGGAGTCTAGGAGGGATGGCACGGGGAGACAGGAGTCTGGGAGTGATGGCACGGGGAGACAGGAGTCTAGGAGGGATGGCACGGGGAGACAGGAGTCTGGGAGGGATGGCACGGTGAGACAGGAGTCTAGGAGGGATGGCACAGCGAGACAGGAGTCTAGGAGGGATGGCACGGTGAGACAGGAGTCTGGGAGGGATGGCACGGAGAGATATACCGAAAAGCGACTGGTGGGAAAAGAGCTGAGCAGAGAACTGCAGCAGGTAACTTCGATTGTAAACTACATCAAACCACATCCACTGCGAGCGCCTGTTCTCAAAACTATGTGGAGATATGAGATCAGAGCATGACAACGTTCTATTTCACAGCGAGGCTTAGTGGTTATCCAGGTGGAGTGGTGAAAGATTTTCCGCATTGAGAGAGGAACTGTTGTCAAAAACAAACAAAAATATTGGGTTGACTTTCTGTGTAATGAAAAGAAAATGTGTCTCCTTTATATGTAACAGACACATTATTTGGGAAACTGAATAAACTGAACACAAGCAGCCAGGAAATAGAAAAACATCCTACAGATGAGTGACCGAATCATTGGAGTCAGAGGAAATCATTCTTATTGGACAGAGTCTTTCAAGGGCCAACCCCTTGGCAGTACATGTTCCTAACAGAAAACAACATCACCTCCAATGCTTAGAAGAGCACTTTGGGACCTACATCCCAATCCATTTGACTGTGTGATCTTGGCTCAGTTGACATGCCGATAAGTGAAATTGAACAGCTCATCGAGCGGTCATGTGACCGAATGCATTCACGGGTCACTACGGAGGAGTTCTGGTTCTTAACTCAAAGGGAACACCCTGGTTTCTCCCTCTGAGCATTAACTCCGCGTTCAAAACAACTGGGAACTCGGAAATCTCTGACTTCC
>NW_021822765.1:114795-158419 GCF_901001165.1 Salmo trutta | reverse complement strand
CACACCCCTCCCATCCTGTTTGTGGGAGAGCACAGCAGGGAATTCCCCAGGGATGCCCTTCCTAGCTGGCTGCTGAAAACAATACTGATCCTCTGTATGGCTCAGCTCTCACGTTTGACTGACTTACTGACTGACTGGCTGGCTAAAAGGCTGGCTGACTAAATATCTGTCTGACTGGCTGGCTGGCTGACTAAATGGCTGGCTAGCTGACTAAATGGCTGGCAGGCTGACTAAATGTATGGCAGGCTGGGTAAATGGCTGACTAAATGGCTGACTGGCTGGCTAAATGGCTGACTAAAAGGCTGGCTGACTAAATATCTGGCTGACTAAATGGCTGGCTGGCTGGGTAAATGGCTGACTAAAAGGCTGGCTAAATGGCTGCCTGGCTGGCTAAATGGCTGACTGGCTGGCTAAATGGCTGCCTGGCTGGCTAAATGGCTGACTGGCTGGCTAAATGGCTGACTGGCTGGCTAAATGGCTGGCTAGCTGATTAAATGGCTGGCAGGCTGACTAAATGTCTGGCAGGCTGGGTAAATGGCTGACTAAATGTCTGGCAGGCTGGGTAAATGGCTGACTAAAAGGCTGGCTGACTAAATATCTGGCTGACTAAATGGCTGGCAGGCTGGCTAAATGGATGGCTGGCTGACTAAATGGCTGGCAGGCTGGCTAAATGGCTGGCTGGCTGACTAAATGGCTGGCAGGCTGGCTAAATGGCTGACTAAATGGCTGGCTAAAAGGCTGGCTAAATGGCTGGCTAAATGGCTGGCTGCTGGACACCTAGCCCAGGTAGAAAACTACTGCACTGATCGTGTTCGTGGCTTAGCCCTCACATCTGGCTGACTTCACCAACCCAATACTCTCTCCCTCTCTCATCCCTTGCTGGCTAGCTGGTGAGAATAGAGCTGCAGGATGGCCAGACAGAGATAGCTACTGCACTGACTCTATAGCTCAGGGCACATGTCTCTGTCTCAAAACATTACTAGCCACCAAATCCTTGCTTCCTTCCTCCTTGTTGTTGTTACCTCAATTCCACACCTCACTCTCAAAGCTCATTGGAGGAGGATCTCAGGTCTATCTCTAGGACCTTACTCACGGACCGTCTATATCTCCGGGACTCACGGACCATCTATATCTCCATTTCCAAACCAGAAACCGTGGAATAATGGCAGCATTAGCGCAAAACTGAAAGCGTGAACCACTGCTTTTAATCAGGGCAAGGTGACCGGAAACATGAACGAATACAAACAGTGAATAGCTATCCTGTTTATATCAGAGTACTGAACCCACTTCCTCCTCCAGTCTCTACATCCTGTTTATATCAGAGTACTGAACCCACTTCCTCCTCCAGTCTCTACATCCTGTTTATATCAGAGTACTGAACCCACTTCCTCCTCCAGTCTCTACATCCTGTTTATATCAGAGTACTGAACCCACTTCCTCCTCCAGTCTCTACATCCTGTTTATATCAGAGTACTGAACCCACTTCCTCCTCCAGTCTCTACATCCTGTTTATATCAGAGTACTGAACCCACTTCCTCCTCCAGTCTCTACATCCTATTTATAGTAAAGCAGTGAGCAGACAGTGAGCAGACAGTGATAGATGGTAGAATTCGGTAAACAGACAGTGATAGATGAGATAATTAGGTAAACAGACAATGATAGATGACAGATCAGGTAGTGGATACTAGAGAATAGAAGTTAAGGAGCAATCTTCCATATTATAAATAGCATGATGTTCTTTATCTCAACTGGAAACCACTTCCTCCTCCAGCATCCAGCTACATCCTGTTTCTAGTTAAGCAGCGAGTCCAACCCATTCCATGGAAGGGCAAAGCATCAGCTGGTGAGGGGAGTTCCTACCTAATCATTGACCTAGACAACCAGGTGAGGGGAGTTCCTACCTAATCATTGACCTAGACAACCAGGTGAGGAGAGTTCCTACCTAATCATTGACCTAGACAACCAGGTGAGGGGAGTTCCTACCTAATCATTGACCTAGACAACCAGGTGAGGGGAGTTCCTACCTAATCATTGACCTAGACAACCAGGTGAGGGCCGTTCCTACCTAATCATTGACCTAGACAACCAGGTGAGGGGAGTTCCTACCTAATCATTGACCTGGACAACCAGGTGAGGGGAGTTCCTACCTAATCATTGACCTAGACAACCAGGTGAGGAGAGTTCCTACCTAATCATTGACCTAGACAACCAGGTGAGGGGAGTTCCTACCTAATCATTGACCTAGACAACCAGGTGAGGAGAGTTCCTACCTAATCATTGACCTAGACAACCAGGTGAGGGGAGTTCCTACCTAATCATTGACCTAGACAACCAGGTGAGGGGAGTTCCTACCTAATCATTGACCTAGACAACCAGGTGAGGGGAGTTCCTGCCTAATCATTGACCTAGACAACCAGGTGAGGGGAGCTCCTACCTAATCATTGACCTAGACAACCAGGTGAGGGGAGTTCGTACCTAATCATTGACCTAGACAACCAGGTGAGGGGAGTTCCTGCCTAATCATTGACCTAGACAACCAGGTGAGGGGAGTTCCTACCTAATCATTGACCTAGACAACCAGGTGAGGGGAGTTCCTACCTAATCATTGACCTAGACAACCAGGTGAGGGGAGTTCCTACCTAATCATTGACCTAGACAACCAGGTGAGGGGAGTTCCTACCTAATCATTGACCTAGACAACCAGGTGAGGGGAGTTCCTACCTAATCATTGACCTAGACAACCAGGTGAGGGGAGTTCCTACCTAATCATTGACCTAGACAACCAGGTGAGGGGAGTTCCTACCTAATCATTGACCTAGACAACCAGGTGAGGGCCGTTCCTACCTAATCATTGACCTAGACAACCAGGTGAGGGGAGTTCCTACCTAATCATTGACCTAGACAACCAGGTGAGGAGAGTTCCTACCTAATCATTGACCTAGACAACCAGGTGAGGGGAGTTCCTACCTAATCATTGACCTAGACAACCAGGTGAGGGGAGTTCCTGCCTAATCATTGACCTAGACAACCAGGTGAGGGGAGTTCCTGCCTAATCATTGACCTAGACAACCAGGTGAGGGGAGTTCCTACCTAATCACTGACCTAGACAACCAGGTGAGGGGAGTTTCTACCTAATCATTGACCTAGACAACCAGGTGAGTTTTTTTTCCCCCCGCATACAATATAGCTCAGTATTTTGTATTTATTTTATACAGTCGATTTTTCTTATCTTTATTAAGGGTGTCAATCATTTCGGACCCGTCTCTAGATCACTCGTCTTCATACCTCGTCTTCATCTCCTGCATCTACAACATCCTATTTATAACAGAATGGTGTTTTCTGGGAAACAGGAGATGCATATTGTAGCTAGAGAATGGTAGATGATCTGCAGAGCTGACATATAGGGCTGCTATTGGTCCTTCTCTAGTGTATCAGCTATTGGTCCATCTCTAGTGTATCAGCTATTGGTCCATCTCTAGTGTATCAGCTATTGGTCCTTCTCTATGGACTGATAGTCCCTCTACATAGCAAAACTGCTGCTACGCCAGCCGCCACAGACTGCCTGATCCACGAGCACTGCACAACGCTGTGGAATGTCTAGCTGGCAAAATCAGCAAGCAAAGCAGCAAGCTAGCTCATTCTCCAAGCCAAAAAGGTGCAGTATTGAGAAACTGATGAATTGACAGTGACCAAAATCAAACTATTGTTGCAAATATTAGTTGTTTACTTTAATTCACTAATAATAAGGTTTTGTGTAAACGTGCCCAGACCTGCGTGCAATAAGCCAGCTAGCTAAGCAGACAACTATGTGACCTGTTAGCAAAGACTACTATAACTATAATCTGTGGTGTTAGCTAGCAATATTAGCTACTATGCTAGTTAGCTGGCTAGATAAACATATCAGTTAGGAGCTAATGGCCAATGTAGCTAGCTATATTAGCTACTATGCTAGCTAGCTGGCTAGATAGCACAATGTTTAAGATATCAGATACACGCTAATAGCCAACGCAGCTAGCTATATTAGCTACTAAGCTAGCTAGCTGGCTAGATAGCGCGTATCTGATATCTTAAACATTGTGCTAATAGCCAACGCAGCTAGCTATATTAGCTACTAAGCTAGCTAGCTGGCTAGATAGCGCGTATCTGATATCTTAAACATTGTGCTAATAGCCAACGCAGCTAGCTATATTAGCTACTAAGCTAGCTAGCTGGCTAGATAGCGCGTATCTGATATCTTAAACATTGTGCTAATAGCCAATGCAGCTAGCTAAAGTAAGCTGGTTATTATTTTTGAACCACAGAGTTGTAACCACTGAGTTTCTAAACCTCATTAGTGTAACGTTAGCTATTTACTGGTGTGCTGATCAGACAAGCCACAATCATATCTGTAAATTGACAGTTGATAATCAAGATTAGATGATTGTCATAATAGGAGGAAGGAAGAAGTGTTTTAAAATGCCTAACTAAAAAGTTAGCCAATAGGTTTAGCTACCTAAGAATCTCCCTGCATGTTTATGGACCCCCCCCCCCCCCCCCAAAAAAAAGGAACTGTAGATCAGTGAGTGTGCATTCTCACTTCTCAAACTATGGTCAGATCAGTCATTCAGACAGAAGTTGTGCTAGAGGTCAACCGGTTAATCTGCATTAATCGGCAAGTTTTCATAACAAAATCGGTAATCTGCATTTTTTTGATGCCGATTATGGCTGATTACATTGCGCTCCACGAGGAGACTGCGTGGCAGGCTGACTACCTGTTATGCGAGTGCAGCAAGGAGCCAAGGTAAGTTGCTAGCTAGCATTAAACTTATCTTATAAAAATCTTAAAATAATCACTAGTTAACTACACATAGTTGATGATATTACTAGGTTAACTAGCTTGTCCTGCTTTGCATATAATCAATGCGGTGCCTGTTAATTTATCATTGAATCACAGCCTAAAGACTTCAACTTTGCCAAACAGGTGATGATTTAACAGAAGCGCATTCGCAAAAAAAGCACAATCGTTGCACCAATGTACCTAACCATAAACATCAATGCCTTTCTTAAAATCAATACACAGAAGTATTCTGAGAAGTTCTGAGCAAGGAACTTAAACGTCAGCTTTCTTACATGGCACATATTGCACTTTAACTTTCTTCTCCAACACTTTGTTTTTGCATTATTTAAACCAAATTGAACATGTTTCATTATTTGAGACTAAAGAGATTTTATTTGTGAATTATATTAAGTTAAAATAAAAAAAGAGTTCATTCAGTATTGTTGTAATTGTCATTATTACAAAAAATATATATATATATTTGTAATAATGGCAATTACAACAATACTGTATATATATAAAAATCGTCCGATTTAATCTGTATCGGCTTTTTTTGGTCGTCCAATAAATCGGTATCGGCGTTGAAAAATCATAAATCGGTCAACCTCTAGTGCGCGTGCATTCTCACTTCTCAAACTACGGGCAGATCAGTCATTCAGACAGAAGCTGCGTCGTCGTCGGGGCAGATCAGTCATTCAGACAGAAGCTGCATCGTCGTCGGGGCAGATCAGTCATTCAGACAGAAGCTGTATCGTTGTCGAGGCAGATCAGTCATTCAGACAGAAGCTGCGTCGTCGTCGAGGCAGATCAGTCCTTCAGACAGAAGCTGCGTCGTTGTCGGGGCAGATCAGTCATTCAGAAAGAAGCTGCATCGTTGTCGGGGCAGATCAGACAGAAGCTGCGTCGTCGTCGAGGCAGATCAGTCATTCAGACAGAAGCTGCATCGTTGTCGAGGCAGATCAGTCATTCAGACAGAAGCTGCATCGTCGTCGAGGCAGATCAGTCATTCAGACAGAAGCTGCGTCGTCGTCGAGGCAGATCAGTCATTCAGACAGAAGCTGCATTGTCGTTAAAACACTCACTCTTCTTGTTAGATTGTAGTGGCTTCCTTTGCGCTTGACCATAGCCACTGACCTAGCCTGAAAGCGTGGTTGTTTCGTACGTATACAGTCCACATTCAAAGTCTCCAAACGGACAAAACATTAAATGAGATTCAGGGATATGGTGCAACAAAAAAAGATGTATTCTTATATCTAACAAAAAAAAATATTCTCCAATCGACTTAAAGCAGAGATTACTGATATGGAAAATACATAACATGACCCGTCTGTCTGTCTGTCTGTCTGTCTGTCTGTCTGTCTGTCTGTCTGTCTGTCTGTCTGTCTGTCTGTCTGTCTGTCTGTCTGTCTGTCTGGTCTAAAGACTATGCTGCTCCCGCGTCTAGCTAGGACTCCCCCGCCCCCCGAAGACCCAACTTCATATTTAATATATTTACACAAACGTACATGGAGCTCTGTATGTTCTGTCTTTTATATATGGAAGCAAATGTCATCGCCAGTTAAATCTTTTTTCTCCTTACCACCTGGCAGCGACCCATCAGGAAGTCTAGGATCCAAATTGCAGAGGGAGGTGTTTAGTCCCAGGGTCCTTAGCTTAGTGATGAGCTTTGAGGAAACTGTGGTGCTGAACGCTGAGCTGTAGTTAATGAATAGCATTCTCACATAGGTGTTCCTTTTGTCCAAATACTAAGTCATGTTTTGCAGAGGTGTAAAATACTTATTTCCCTCATTAAAATGCAAATCATTTTATAACATTTTTTGACATGCGTTTTTCTAGATTTTTTGTTGTTGTTATTCTGTCTCTCACTGTTCAAATAAACCTACCATTAAAATTATAGACTATCCTTTCTTTGTCAGTGGGCAAACGTACAAAATCAGCAGGGGATCAAATACTTTTTTTCCCCTCACTGTAGTCTTCGTTGTAGCTACAACATGTTACCTCCCATTTCCTATAATGGGGGCTGCTGTTCGATAAATAACATGTTACCGACCCATTTCCTATATGGGCTGCTGTTCGAATAAATAACATGTTACACCCATTTCCTATAATGGGCCTGCCTGTTCCTACGATAAAGAACATGTTACCTCCCACTTCTATAATGGGGCTGCTGTTCGATAAATAACATGTTACCACCCATTTCCGCTAATGGGGCTGCTGTTCGATAAATAAACATGTTACCCACCCATTTCCTATAATGGGCTGCTGTTCGATAATAACATGTTACCACCCATTTCCTATAATGGGGCTGCTGTTCGATAAATAACATGGTACCACCCATTTCCTATAATGGGGCTGCTGTTCGATAAATAACATGTTACCACCCATTTCCTATAATGGGGCTGCTGTTCGATAAATAACATGTTACCACCCATTTCCTATAATGGGGCTGCTGTTCGATAAATAACATGTTACCACCCATTTCCTATAAGTGGGGCTGCTGTTCGATAAATAAATGTTACCACCCATTTCCTATAATGGGGCTGCTGTTCGATAAATAACATGTTACCACCCCATTTCCTATAATGGGGCTGCTGTTCGAATAAATAACATGTTACCACCCATTTCCTATAATGGGGCTGCTGTTCGATAAATAAACATGTTACCACCCATTTCCTATAATGGGGCTGCTGTTCGATAAATAACATGTTACCACCCATTTCCTATAATGGGGGCTGCTGTTCGATAAATAACATGTACCATTAGGGGCTGCTGTTCGATAATAACATGTTACCACCCATTTCCTATAATGGGGCTGCTGTTCGATAAATAACATGTTACCACCCATTTCCTATAATGGGGCTGCTGTTCGATAAATAACATGTTACCACCCATTTCCTATAATGGGGCTGCTGTTCGATAAATACATGTTACCACCCATTTCCTATAATGGGGCTGCTGTTCGATAAATAACATGTTACCACCCATTTCCTATAATGGGGCTGCTGTTCGATAAATAACATGTTACCACCCATTTCCTATAATGGGGCTGCTGTTCGATAAATAACATGTTACCACCCATTTCCTATAATGGGGCTGCTGTTCGATAAATAACATGTTACCACCCCATTTCCTATAATGGGCTGCTGTTCGATAAATAACATGTTACCACCCATTTCCTATAATGGGCTGCTGTTCGATAAATAACATGTTACCACCCATTTCCTATAATGGGGCTGCTGTTCGATAAATAACATGTTACCACCCATTTCCTATAATGGGCCTGCTGTTCGATAAATAACATGCTACCACCCATTTCCTATAATGGGGCTGCTGTTCGATAAATAACAGGAGATGGACAAAGATAAGTTGTTATTTATCTTCCGTTGTAGCTACAACATGTTAACTAACAACTTCTCCTTTTCTCACAGCTGTGTCCGATTTAAAAAACACAGCAAATGGACAGTGATAGCTGGGGGAAATGGACAGTGATAGCTGGGGGAAATGGACTGTGATAGCTGGGGGAAATGGACAGTGATAGCTGGGGGAAATGGACAGTGATAGCTGGGGGAAATGGACAGTGATAGCTGGGGGAAATGGACAGTGATAGCTGGGGGAAATGGACAGTGATAGCTGGGGGAAATGGACAGTGATAGCTGGGGGAAAAAAAATGGAAGTAAATGAAGAAAAAAAAAAAAACGTATCTTCGTCAATACACCTAGTCTGTTTCTGTATCTACTGTAACACTTCGCTCTTTTAAAATGGAGGGCGGACTATGACTCATAACACAACACACAGGACACGTGTATGCTCAGGTGCTTGATAGGTTAAGCTGGCCAGCAGGGAGTGTGTGCACATCTGTGTGTTGTAGTGCATGCTGTTGGCGGAGATTATATATATATATATATATATTTATATCCAGGTTAGTCTCAGACAGGTCATAAAGTCATCTGTATTGGTCCTGAGAGAGACAGACAGAGACAGACAGAGACAGACAGAGACAGAGAGAGAGAGAGACAGACAGAGAGAGAGAGCGCACTACATTGGCAGCGCACTACATTGCTGCCTGCCATAAGTTGAGGGACAGTGTCTGACAGACCAACCAACCTGCACATGTCCTCTACTGTATGATTATTGTTATTGTTGAATGTATGGTTATTTTGACCCTTGGTTATTGTTGTTACTGTTGTCCCGTTGACAATTTTTGATTCTCATTTTTTATTTATTTTTATTTTTATATTGTAAATATCCAAAATAAGCTTTGGCAATATGTATATTGTTACGTCATGCCAATAAAGCGAATTGAATTGAATTGAATTGAGAGAGACAGAGAGAGATACAGAGAGACAGACAGAGAGACAGTCAGAGAGACAGACGGAGAGACAGAGAGACAGGGAGAGAGAGAGACAGAGAGAGACAGAGAGAGAGACAGAGAGAGAGACAGAGAGAGAGACAGAGAGAGACAGAGAGAGATAGAGAGATAGAGAGAGACAGAGAGAGACAGAGAGAGACAGAGAGAGACAGAGAGAGACAGAGAGAGACAGACAGACAGACAGACAGACAGACAGACAGACAGACAGACAGACAGACAGACAGAGACAGAGAGAGAGAGAGAGAGAGAGAGACACACACCACACACACACACACACACACCACACACACACACAGGTCTAGCTCTGCAGAGGCATGCAGACAGAGGTCTCTCTCCCACCTATACGAGGAGTGTTCCAGATAGGTCGACCTCTGTCTGCATGCCTCTGCAGAGCTAGACCTGTGTGTGTGCGCGCGCGCCTCAGGGGAACATTCCCCCTAATTATGATCCTCTGTCTGATTGTACTAATTACCATTAGACTACATTAAATGTCAAGCATAATACTGACCAAACACACACATGCAAAACCACTAAAAACAGTGTGTGTGTGTGTGTGTGTGTGTGTGTGTGTTACACAGTGTGTGTGTGTGTGTGTGTGTGTGTGTGTGTGTGTGTGTGTGTGTGTGTGTGTGTGTGTGTATGTGTGTGTGAGATAGACAGTGTGTGTGTGTGTGTGTGTGTGTGTGTGTGTGTGTGTGTGTGTGTGTGTGTGTGTGTGTGTGTGTGTGTGTGAGATAGACAGTGTGTGTGGGTCCACCACCATCTAGACCCACTATCCTTTTAATTGAACAAGAAGGAGGACGTCAACAACGAGGGGGGAAGTTGAGGGGGGGGCAAAGGAGGACGACGAGGGGGGCAAAGGAGGACGATGAGGGTGGGCAAAGGAGGACGATGAGGGGGGGCAAAGGAGGACGAGGAGGGGGGGCAAAGGAGGACGAGGACGAAGAGGGGGAGCAAAGGAGGACGACGAGGGGGGGCAAAGGAGGACGACGAGGGGGGGCAAAGGAGGACGACGAGGGGGGGCAAAGGAGGACGATGAGGGGGGCAAAGGAGGACGACGAGGGGGGGCAAAGGAGGACGACGAGGGGAGCAAAGGAGGACGACGAGGGGGGGCAAAGGAGGACGACGAGGGGGGGCAAAGGAGGACGATGAGGGGGGGTAAAGGAGGACGAGGACGACGAGGGGGGGCAAAGGAGGACGACGAGGGGGGGCAAAGGAGGACGATGAGGGGGAGCAAAGGAGGATGAGGACGAAGAGGGGGAGCAAAGGAGGACGACGAGGGGGGGGCAAAGGAGGACGATGAGGGGGGGCAAAGGAGGACGATGAGGGGGAGCAAAGGAGGACGATGAGGGGGGGCAAAGGAGGACGACGAGGGGGGGAAGAGGAGGAGGGTGAGGGTTATGAATGTGTTTAACGTAAGATCAAACAAAACCAAAGATAATATCATGTTGTTCATTCCGCCGTTCACATTGCAGAAACCTCATCATGGAAGGATTACAGTTTCACACCACACATCTACATAAGCAACTTGCTGAGACAACACCTGATGAGGGAATATTTCCCCTTAGCTGCCTTTGGTTTGAGCACAGACCAGATTGTACCTAAACACACACATCATGGTGATATTGACCCTTTACCGGTTTAACCTCCCTGATCCTTCACCCCAATAGGTCACAGGGATATAACGCTTGACGATGGCTGCGTCTCTATGGGGGTTCGTACGGCAGTGGAAGCTGCCTGTCACACAATCCACAGTAACATACAGTAGACTAGTCTTTTCATCACGTTTTTACATTGACCCTGGTTGACTTTTCACCAAACGCTACAGACTGCAATAATAGGGACAGTCCACTACAATGACACGGACTCTCAATGGGGTTTTCAGTAGCATGGTGGAAGCTGCTGTGAATCCACAACAACACACAGAGCAATAGTTTCTACGCTTTTCGGATGAAGTCACTTGCAATGACTTACCTACCATAGTTGAATGTAATGACTGTGATATGTGTCTAGGTTACATGGAGAGGGAGACAGACAGGCTAGTCACCTAGGTTACATGGAGAGGGAGACAGACAGGCTAGTCACCTAGGTTACATGTAGAGGGAGACAGACAGGCTAGTCACCTAGGTTACATGGAGAGGGAGACAGACAGGCTTGTCACCTAGGTTACATGTAGAGGGAGACAGACAGGCTAGTCACCTAGGTTACATGTAGAGGGAGACAGACAGGCTTGTCACCTAGGTTACATGTAGAGGGAGACAGACAGGCTTGTCACCTAGGTTACATGTAGAGGGAGACAGACAGGCTAGTCACCTAGGTTACATGGAGAGGGAGACAGACAGGCTAGTCACCTAGGTTACATGTAGAGGGAGACAGACAGGCTTGTCACCTAGGTTACATGTAGAGGGAGACAGACAGGCTAGTCGTCTACGTTACATGGAGAGGGAGACAGACAGGCTTGTCATCTAGGTTACATGGAGAGGGAGACAGACAGGCTTGTCACCTAGGTTACATGTAGAGGGAGACAGACAGGCTTGTCACCTAGGTTACATGTAGAGGGAGACAGACAGGCTAGTCACCTAGGTTACATGTAGAGGGAGACAGACAGGCTTGTCACCTAGGTTACATGTAGAGGGAGACAGACAGGCTTGTCACCTAGGTTACATGTAGAGGGAGACAGACAGGCTAGTCATCTAGGTTACATGTAGAGGGAGACAGACAGGCTTGTCACCTAGGTTACATGTAGAGGGAGACAGACAGGCTAGTCATCTAGGTTACATGTAGAGGGAGACAGACAGGCTAGTCACCTAGGTTACATGTAGAGGGAGACAGACAGGCTAGTCACCTAGGTTACATGGAGAGGGAGACAGACAGGCTTGTCACCTAGGTTACATGTAGAGGGAGACAGACAGGCTAGTCACCTAGGTTACATGTAGAGGGAGACAGACAGGCTTGTCACCTAGGTTACATGTAGAGGGAGACAGACAGGCTTGTCACCTAGGTTACATGTAGAGGGAGACAGACAGGCTAGTCACCTAGGTTACATGGAGAGGGAGACAGACAGGCTAGTCACCTAGGTTACATGTAGAGGGAGACAGACAGGCTTGTCACCTAGGTTACATGTAGAGGGAGACAGACAGGCTAGTCGTCTACGTTACATGGAGAGGGAGACAGACAGGCTTGTCATCTAGGTTACATGGAGAGGGAGACAGACAGGCTTGTCACCTAGGTTACATGTAGAGGGAGACAGACAGGCTTGTCACCTAGGTTACATGTAGAGGGAGACAGACAGGCTAGTCATCTAGGTTACATGTAGAGGGAGACAGACAGGCTTGTCACCTAGGTTACATGTAGAGGGAGACAGACAGGCTTGTCACCTAGGTTACATGTAGAAAGAGACAGACAGGCTAGTCGTCTACGTTACATGGAGAGGGAGACAGACAGGCTTGTCACCTAGGTTACATGTAGAGGGAGACAGACAGGCTAGTCGTCTAGGTTACATGGAGAGGGAGACAGACAGGCTTGTCACCTAGGTTACATGTACAGGGAGACAGACAGGCTTGTCACCTAGGTTACATGTAGAGGGAGACAGACAGGCGTGTCACCTAGGTTACTTGTAGAGGGAGACAGACAGGCTTGTCATCTAGGTTACATGGAGAGGGAGACAGACAGGCTTGTCACCTAGGTTACATGTAGAGGGAGACAGACAGGCTTGTCACCTAGGTTACATGGAGAGGGAGACAGACAGGCTTGTCACCTAGGTTACATGTAGAGGGAGACAGACAGGCTTGTCACCTAGGTTACATGTAGAGGGAGACAGACAGGCTGTCACCTAGGTTACATGTAGAGGGAGACAGACAGGCTTGTCACCTAGGTTACATGTAGAGGGAGACAGACAGGCTAGTCGTCTACGTTACATGGAGAGGGAGACAGACAGGCTTGTCATCTAGGTTACATGGAGAGGGAGACAGACAGGCTTGTCACCTAGGTTACATGTAGAGGGAGACAGATAGGCTAGTCATCTAGGTTACATGTAGAGGGAGACAGACAGGCTTGTCACCTAGGTTACATGTAGAGGGAGACAGACAGGCTAGTCGTCTACGTTACATGTAGAGGGAGACAGACAGGCTTGTCAACCAAGGTTACATGTAGAGGGAGACAGACAGGCTAGTCACCTAGGTTACATGGAGAGGGAGACAGACAGGCTTGTCACCTAGGTTACATGTAGAGGGAGACAGACAGGCTAGTCACCTAGGTTACATGTAGAGGGAGACAGACAGGCTTGTCACCTAGGTTATATGTAGAGGGAGACAAACAGGCTTGTCACCTAGGTTACATGTAGAGGGAGACAGACAGGCTAGTCACCTAGGTTACAAGGAGAGGGAGACAGACAGGCTAGTCACCTAGGTTACATGTAGAGGGAGACAGACAGGCTTGTCACCTAGGTTACATGTAGAGGGAGACAGACAGGCTAGTCGTCTACGTTACATGGAGAGGGAGACAGACAGGCTTGTCATCTAGGTTACATGGAGAGGGAGACAGACAGGCTTGTCACCTAGGTTACATGTAGAGGGAGACAGACAGGCTTGTCACCTAGGTTACATGTAGAGGGAGACAGACAGGCTAGTCACCTAGGTTACATGTAGAGGGAGACAGACAGGCTTGTCACCTAGGTTACATGTAGAGGGAGACAGACAGGCTTGTCACCTAGGTTACATGTAGAGGGAGACAGACAGGCTAGTCATCTAGGTTACATGTAGAGGGAGACAGACAGGCTTGTCACCTAGGTTACATGTAGAGGGAGACAGACAGGCTAGTCATCTAGGTTACATGTAGAGGGAGACAGACAGGCTAGTCATCTAGGTTACATGTAGAGGGAGACAGACAGGCTTGTCACCTAGGTTACATGTAGAGGGAGACAGACAGGCTTGTCACCTAGGTTACATGTAGAGGGAGACAGACAGGCTAGTCATCTAGGTTACATGTAGAGGGAGACAGACAGGCTTGTCACCTAGGTTACATGTAGAGGGAGACAGACAGGCTTGTCACCTAGGTTACATGTAGAGGGAGACAGACAGGCTGGTCGTCTACGTTACATGGAGAGGGAGACAGACAGGCTTGTCACCTAGGTTACATGTAGAGGGAGACAGACAGGCTAGTCGTCTAGGTTACATGGAGAGGGAGACAGACAGGCTTGTCACCTAGGTTACATGTACAGGGAGACAGACAGGCTTGTCACCTAGGTTACATGTAGAGGGAGACAGACAGGCTTGTCACCTAGGTTACTTGTAGAGGGAGACAGACAGGCTTGTCATCTAGGTTACATGGAGAGGGAGACAGACAGGCTTGTCACCTAGGTTACATGTAGAGGGAGACAGACAGGCTTGTCACCTAGGTTACATGGAGAGGGAGACAGACAGGCTTGTCACCTAGGTTACATGTAGAGGGAGACAGACAGGCTAGTCACCTAGGTTACATGTAGAGGGAGACAGACAGGCTTGTCACCTAGGTTACATGTAGAGGGAGACAGACAGGCTTGTCACCTAGGTTACATGTAGAGGGAGACAGACAGGCTAGTCGTCTACGTTACATGGAGAGGGAGACAGACAGGCTTGTCATCTAGGTTACATGGAGAGGGAGACAGACAGGCTTGTCACCTAGGTTACATGTAGAGGGAGACAGATAGGCTAGTCGTCTACGTTACATGGAGAGGGAGACAGACAGGCTTATCACCTAGGTTACATGTAGAGGGAGACAGACAGGCTAGTCGTCTAGGTTACATGGAGAGGGAGACAGACAGGCTTGTCACCTAGGTTACATGTACAGGGAGACAGACAGGCTTGTCACCTAGGTTACATGTAGAGGGAGACAGACAGGCTTGTCACCTAGGTTACTTGTAGAGGGAGACAGACAGGCTTGTCATCTAGGTTACATGGAGAGGGAGACAGACAGGCTTGTCACCTAGGTTACATGTAGAGGGAGACAGACAGGCTTGTCACCTAGGTTACATGGAGAGGGAGACAGACAGGCTTGTCACCTAGGTTACATGTAGAGGGAGACAGACAGGCTAGTCACCTAGGTTACATGTAGAGGGAGACAGACAGGCTTGTCACCTAGGTTACATGTAGAGGGAGACAGACAGGCTTGTCACCTAGGTTACATGTAGAGGGAGACAGACAGGCTAGTCGTCTACGTTACATGGAGAGGGAGACAGACAGGCTTGTCATCTAGGTTACATGGAGAGGGAGACAGACAGGCTTGTCACCTAGGTTACATGTAGAGGGAGACAGATAGGCTAGTCATCTAGGTTACATGTAGAGGGAGACAGACAGGCTTGTCACCTAGGTTACATGTAGAGGGAGACAGACAGGCTAGTCATCTAGGTTACATGGAGAGGGAGACAGACAGGCTAGTCACCTAGGTTACATGGAGAGGGAGACAGACAGGCTAGTCACCTAGGTTACATGGAGAGGGAGACAGACAGGCTTGTCACCTAGGTTACATGTAGAGGGAGACAGACAGGCTTGTCACCTAGGTTACATGTAGAGGGAGACAGACAGGCTAGTCATCTAGGTTACATGTAGAGGGAGACAGACAGGCTTGTCACCTAGGTTACATGTAGAGGGAGACAGACAGGCTAGTCATCTAGGTTACATGTAGAGGGAGACAGACAGGCTTGTCACCTAGGTTACATGTAGAGGGAGACAGACAGGCTTGTCACCTAGGTTACATGTAGAGGGAGACAGACAGGCTAGTCATCTAGGTTACATGTAGAGGGAGACAGACAGGCTTGTCACCTAGGTTACATGTAGAGGGAGACAGACAGGCTTGTCACCTAGGTTACATGTAGAGGGAGACAGACAGGCTAGTCGTCTACGTTACATGGAGAGGGAGACAGACAGGCTTGTCACCTAGGTTACATGTAGAGGGAGACAGACAGGCTAGTCGTCTAGGTTACATGGAGAGGGAGACAGACAGGCTTGTCACCTAGGTTACATGTAGAGGGAGACAGACAGGCTTGTCACCTAGGTTACATGTAGAGGGAGACAGACAGGCTTGTCACCTAGGTTACTTGTAGAGGGAGACAGACAGGCTTGTCATCTAGGTTACATGGAGAGGGAGACAGACAGGCTTGTCACCTAGGTTACATGTAGAGGGAGACAGACAGGCTTGTCACCTAGGTTACATGGAGAGGGAGACAGACAGGCTTGTCACCTAGGTTACATGTAGAGGGAGACAGACAGGCTAGTCACCTAGGTTACATGTAGAGGGAGACAGACAGGCTTGTCACCTAGGTTACATGTAGAGGGAGACAGACAGGCTTGTCACCTAGGTTACATGTAGAGGGAGACAGACAGGCTAGTCGTCTACGTTACATGGAGAGGGAGACAGACAGGCTTGTCATCTAGGTTACATGGAGAGGGAGACAGACAGGCTTGTCACCTAGGTTACATGTAGAGGGAGACAGACAGGCTAGTCATCTAGGTTACATGGAGAGGGAGACAGACAGGCTTGTCACCTAGGTTACATGTAGAGGGAGACAGACAGGCTAGTCGTCTAGGTTACATGGAGAGGGAGACAGACAGGCTTGTCACCTAGGTTACATGTAGAGGGAGACAGACAGGCTTGTCACCTAGGTTACATGTAGAGGGAGACAGACAGGCTTGTCACCTAGGTTACATGTAGAGGGAGACAGACAGGCTTGTCACCTAGGTAACATTTAGAGGGAGACAGACAGGCTTGTCACCTAGGTTACATGTAGAGGGAGACAGACAGGCTTGTCACCTAGGTTACATGTAGAGGGAGACAGACAGGCTTGTCACCTAGGTTACATGTAGAGGGAGACAGACAGGCTAGTCATCTAGGTTACATGGAGAGGGAGACAGACAGGCTTGTCACCTAGGTTACATGGAGAGGGAGACAGACAGGCTTGTCACCTAGGTTACATGTAGAGGGGGACAGACAGGCTTGTCACCTAGGTTACATGGAGAGGGAGACAGACAGGCTTGTCACCTAGGTTACATGTAGAGGGAGACAGACAGGCTAGTCGTCTAGGTTACATGGAGAGGGAGACAGACAGGCTTGTCACCTAGGTAACATTTAGAGGGAGACAGACAGGCTTGTCATCTAGGTTACATGGAGAGGGAGACAGACAGGCTAGTCATCTAGGTTACATGGAGAGGGAGACAGACAGGCTTGTCACCTAGGTTACATGTAGAGGGGGACAGACAGGCTTGTCGTCTAGGTTACATGTAGAGGGAGACAGACAGGCTTGTAACCTAGGTTACATGTAGAGGGGGACAGACAGGCGTGTCACCTAGGTTACATGTAGAGGGAGACAGACAGGCTTGTCACCTAGGTTACATGTAGAGGGGGACAGACAGGCTTGTCACCTAGGTTACATGTAGAGGGGGACAGACAGGCTAGTCGTCTAGGTTACATGGAGAGGGAGACAGACAGGCTTGTCATCTAGGTTACATGGAGAGGGAGACAGACAGGCTTGTCATCTAGGTTACATGGAGAGGGAGACAGACAGGCTTGTCACCTAGGTTACATGGAGAGGGAGACAGACAGGCTTGTCACCTAGGTTACATGGAGAGGGAGACAGACAGGCTTGTAACCTATGTTACATGTAGAGGGGGACAGACAGGCTTGTCACCTAGGTTACATGTAGAGGGAGCCAGACAGGCTTGTAACCTAGGTTACATGTAGAGGGGGACAGACAGGCGTGTCACCTAGGTTACATGTAGAGGGAGACAGACAGGCTTGTCACCTAGGTTACATGTAGAGGGGGACAGACAGGCTTGTCACCTAGGTTACATGTAGAGGGGGACAGACAGGCTAGTCGTCTAGGTTACATGGAGAGGGAGACAGACAGGCTTGTCATCTAGGTTACATGGAGAGGGAGACAGACAGGCTTGTCATCTAGGTTACATGGAGAGGGAGACAGACAGGCTTGTCATCTAGGTTACATGGAGAGGGAGACAGACAGGCTTGTCACCTAGGTTACATGGAGAGGGAGACAGACAGGCTTGTCACCTAGGTTACATGGAGAGAGAGACAGACAGGCTTGTCACCTAGGTTACATGTAGAGGGAGACAGACAGGCTAGTCGTCTAGGTTACATGGAGAGGGAGACAGACAGGCTTGTCACCTAGGTAACATTTAGAGGGAGACAGACAGGCTTGTCACCTAGGTTACATGGAGAGGGAGACAGACAGGCTTGTCATCTAGGTTACATGGAGAGGGAGACAGACAGGCTTGTCACCTAGGTTACATGGAGAGGGAGACAGACAGGCTTGTCACCTAGGTTACATGGAGAGGGAGACAGACAGGCTTGTCACCTAGGTTACATGTAGAGGGAGACAGACAGGCTAGTCGTCTAGGTTACATGGAGAGGGAGACAGACAGGCTTGTCACCTAGGTAACATTTAGAGGGAGACAGACAGGCTTGTCATCTAGGTTACATGGAGAGGGAGACAGACAGGCTTGTCATCTAGGTTACATGGAGAGGGAGACAGACAGGCTAGTCGTCTACGTTACATGTAGAGGGAGACAGACAGGCTAGTCGTCTACGTTACATGTAGAGGGAGACAGACAGGCTTGTCACCTAGGTTACATGTAGAGGGGGACAGACAGGCTTGTCACCTAGGTTACATGTAGAGGGGGACAGACAGGCTAGTCGTCTAGGTTACATGGAGAGAGAGACAGACAGGCTTGTCATCTAGGTTACATGGAGAGGGAGACAGACAGGCTTGTCATCTAGGTTACATGGAGAGGGAGACAGACAGGCTTGTCACCTAGGTTACATGGAGAGGGAGACAGACAGGCTTGTCATCTAGGTTACATGGAGAGGGAGACAGACAGGCTTGTCACCTAGGTTACATGTAGAGGGAGACAGACAGGCTTGTCACCTAGGTTACATGGAGAGGGAGACAGACAGGCTTGTCACCTAGGTTACATGTAGAGGGAGACAGACAGGCTAGTCACCTAGGTTACATGTAGAGGGAGACAGACAGGCTTGTCACCTAGGTTACATGTAGAGGGAGACAGACAGGCTTGTCACCTAGGTTACATGTAGAGGGAGACAGACAGGCTAGTCGTCTACGTTACATGGAGAGGGAGACAGACAGGCTTGTCATCTAGGTTACATGGAGAGGGAGACAGACAGGCTTGTCACCTAGGTTACATGTAGAGGGAGACAGATAGGCTAGTCATCTAGGTTACATGTAGAGGGAGACAGACAGGCTTGTCACCTAGGTTACATGTAGAGGGAGACAGACAGGCTAGTCGTCTACGTTACATGTAGAGGGAGACAGACAGGCTTGTCAACCAAGGTTACATGTAGAGGGAGACAGACAGGCTAGTCATCTAGGTTACATGGAGAGGGAGACAGACAGGCTAGTCACCTAGGTTACATGGAGAGGGAGACAGACAGGCTAGTCACCTAGGTTACATGGAGAGGGAGACAGACAGGCTTGTCACCTAGGTTACATGTAGAGGGAGACAGACAGGCTTGTCACCTAGGTTACATGTAGAGGGAGACAGACAGGCTAGTCATCTAGGTTACATGTAGAGGGAGACAGACAGGCTTGTCACCTAGGTTACATGTAGAGGGAGACAGACAGGCTAGTCATCTAGGTTACATGTAGAGGGAGACAGACAGGCTTGTCACCTAGGTTACATGTAGAGGGAGACAGACAGGCTTGTCACCTAGGTTACATGTAGAGGGAGACAGACAGGCTAGTCATCTAGGTTACATGTAGAGGGAGACAGACAGGCTTGTCACCTAGGTTACATGTAGAGGGAGACAGACAGGCTTGTCACCTAGGTTACATGTAGAGGGAGACAGACAGGCTAGTCGTCTACGTTACATGGAGAGGGAGACAGACAGGCTTGTCACCTAGGTTACATGTAGAGGGAGACAGACAGGCTAGTCGTCTAGGTTACATGGAGAGGGAGACAGACAGGCTTGTCACCTAGGTTACATGTAGAGGGAGACAGACAGGCTTGTCACCTAGGTTACATGTAGAGGGAGACAGACAGGCTTGTCACCTAGGTTACTTGTAGAGGGAGACAGACAGGCTTGTCATCTAGGTTACATGGAGAGGGAGACAGACAGGCTTGTCACCTAGGTTACATGTAGAGGGAGACAGACAGGCTTGTCACCTAGGTTACATGGAGAGGGAGACAGACAGGCTTGTCACCTAGGTTACATGTAGAGGGAGACAGACAGGCTTGTCACCTAGGTTACATGTAGAGGGAGACAGACAGGCTTGTCACCTAGGTTACATGTAGAGGGAGACAGACAGGCTAGTCGTCTACGTTACATGGAGAGGGAGACAGACAGGCTTGTCATCTAGGTTACATGGAGAGGGAGACAGACAGGCTTGTCACCTAGGTTACATGTAGAGGGAGACAGACAGGCTAGTCATCTAGGTTACATGGAGAGGGAGACAGACAGGCTTGTCACCTAGGTTACATGTAGAGGGAGACAGACAGGCTAGTCGTCTAGGTTACATGGAGAGGGAGACAGACAGGCTTGTCACCTAGGTTACATGTAGAGGGAGACAGACAGGCTTGTCACCTAGGTTACATGTAGAGGGAGACAGACAGGCTTGTCACCTAGGTTACATGTAGAGGGAGACAGACAGGCTTGTCACCTAGGTAACATTTAGAGGGAGACAGACAGGCTTGTCACCTAGGTTACATGTAGAGGGAGACAGACAGGCTTGTCACCTAGGTTACATGTAGAGGGAGACAGACAGGCTTGTCACCTAGGTTACATGTAGAGGGAGACAGACAGGCTAGTCATCTAGGTTACATGGAGAGGGAGACAGACAGGCTTGTCACCTAGGTTACATGGAGAGGGAGACAGACAGGCTTGTCACCTAGGTTACATGTAGAGGGGGACAGACAGGCTTGTCACCTAGGTTACATGGAGAGGGAGACAGACAGGCTTGTCACCTAGGTTACATGTAGAGGGAGACAGACAGGCTAGTCGTCTAGGTTACATGGAGAGGGAGACAGACAGGCTTGTCACCTAGGTAACATTTAGAGGGAGACAGACAGGCTTGTCATCTAGGTTACATGGAGAGGGAGACAGACAGGCTAGTCATCTAGGTTACATGGAGAGGGAGACAGACAGGCTTGTCACCTAGGTTACATGTAGAGGGGGACAGACAGGCTTGTCGTCTAGGTTACATGTAGAGGGAGACAGACAGGCTTGTAACCTAGGTTACATGTAGAGGGGGACAGACAGGCGTGTCACCTAGGTTACATGTAGAGGGAGACAGACAGGCTTGTCACCTAGGTTACATGTAGAGGGGGACAGACAGGCTTGTCACCTAGGTTACATGTAGAGGGGGACAGACAGGCTAGTCGTCTAGGTTACATGGAGAGGGAGACAGACAGGCTTGTCATCTAGGTTACATGGAGAGGGAGACAGACAGGCTTGTCATCTAGGTTACATGGAGAGGGAGACAGACAGGCTTGTCACCTAGGTTACATGGAGAGGGAGACAGACAGGCTTGTCACCTAGGTACATGGAGAGGGAGACAGACAGGCTTGTAACCTATGTTACATGTAGAGGGGGACAGACAGGCTTGTCACCTAGGTTACATGTAGAGGGAGCCAGACAGGCTTGTAACCTAGGTTACATGTAGAGGGGGACAGACAGGCGTGTCACCTAGGTTACATGTAGAGGGAGACAGACAGGCTTGTCACCTAGGTTACATGTAGAGGGGGACAGACAGGCTTGTCACCTAGGTTACATGTAGAGGGGGACAGACAGGCTAGTCGTCTAGGTTACATGGAGAGGGAGACAGACAGGCTTGTCATCTAGGTTACATGGAGAGGGAGACAGACAGGCTTGTCATCTAGGTTACATGGAGAGGGAGACAGACAGGCTTGTCATCTAGGTTACATGGAGAGGGAGACAGACAGGCTTGTCACCTAGGTTACATGGAGAGGGAGACAGACAGGCTTGTCACCTAGGTTACATGGAGAGGGAGACAGACAGGCTTGTCACCTAGGTTACATGTAGAGGGAGACAGACAGGCTAGTCGTCTAGGTTACATGGAGAGGGAGACAGACAGGCTTGTCACCTAGGTAACATTTAGAGGGAGACAGACAGGCTTGTCACCTAGGTTACATGGAGAGGGAGACAGACAGGCTTGTCATCTAGGTTACATGGAGAGGGAGACAGACAGGCTTGTCACCTAGGTTACATGGAGAGGGAGACAGACAGGCTTGTCACCTAGGTTACATGGAGAGGGAGACAGACAGGCTTGTCACCTAGGTTACATGTAGAGGGAGACAGACAGGCTAGTCGTCTAGGTTACATGGAGAGGGAGACAGACAGGCTTGTCACCTAGGTAACATTTAGAGGGAGACAGACAGGCTTGTCATCTAGGTTACATGGAGAGGGAGACAGACAGGCTTGTCATCTAGGTTACATGGAGAGGGAGACAGACAGGCTAGTCGTCTACGTTACATGTAGAGGGAGACAGACAGGCTAGTCGTCTACGTTACATGTAGAGGGAGACAGACAGGCTTGTCACCTAGGTTACATGTAGAGGGGGACAGACAGGCTTGTCACCTAGGTTACATGTAGAGGGGGACAGACAGGCTAGTCGTCTAGGTTACATGGAGAGAGAGACAGACAGGCTTGTCATCTAGGTTACATGGAGAGGGAGACAGACAGGCTTGTCATCTAGGTTACATGGAGAGGGAGACAGACAGGCTTGTCACCTAGGTTACATGGAGAGGGAGACAGACAGGCTTGTCACCTAGGTTACATGGAGAGGGGGACAGACAGGCTAGTCGTCTAGGTTACATGGAGAGGGAGACAGACAGGCTTGTCATCTAGGTTACATGGAGAGGGAGACAGACAGGCTTGTCATCTAGGTTACATGGAGAGGGAGACAGACAGGCTTGTCACCTAGGTTACATGGAGAGGGAGACAGACAGGCTTGTCACCTAGGTTACATGGAGAGGGAGACAGACAGGCTAGTCGCCTACGTTACATGTAGAGGGAGGGGAAGCCCAAATCCAAGGCCTGCCCTGGTTAGTGGGGCTCTGAGAGAAACAACATGTCTCACTCTTTCACACCCAGACTGCCCTAGCTAGCATCGTCAAGCTGGACACAGGAGATTCACCATGGAGAAAGCAAGTAAACACACACACACACACACACACACACACACACACACACACACACACACACACACACACACACACACACACACACATACACACACACACCACACACACACACACACCACACACAACACACACACACACACGTTGTGGTAGGATTCCCAGTGTAATGTATTGATCCAGGTAAATCAGATAGAAACACCTGCCATGCTCGCAGGTGTGTGTGTGTGTGTGTGTGTGTGTGTGTGTGTGTGTGTGTGTGTGTGTGTGTCAGCGGGAAGGTGCAGCAGCACAGAGGAGCCGAGGAGACCAGACCAACAACAACAACATGAGAACAAGTGGACATAAACCTTGAGAAGAAATCTGGCAATATAGGCCTTTGGTATATCACACAAACATCATACACTGGAATTCATTCAATATATATTGCCCAGCAACAACACACACACTGATCTCTGTGACTGCCCTGCTGGCTGTGGGACTAGAAACAACACACACACTGTCCTCTGTGACTGCCCTGCTGGCTGTGGGACTAGAAACAACACACACTGTTCTCTGTGACTGCCCTGCTGGCTGTGGGACTAGAAACAACACACACACTGTTCTCTGTGACTGCCCTGCTGGCTGTGGGACTAGAAACAACACACACTGTTCTCTGTGACTGCCCTGCTGGCTGTGGGACTAGGAACAACACACACACTGTTCTCTGTGACTGCCCTGCCGGCTGTGGGACTAGAAACAACACACACACTGTTCTCTGTGACTGCCCTGCCGGCTGTGGGACTAGAAACAACACACACACTGTTCTCTGTGACTGCCCTGCTGGCTGTGGGACTAAGAACAACACACACACTGTTCTCTGTGACTGCCCTGCCGGCTGTGGGACTAGAAACAACACACACACTGTTCTCTGTGACTGCCCTGCTGGCTGTGGGACTAAGAACAACACACACACTGTTCTCTGTGACTGCCCTGCTGGCTGTGGGACTAGAAACAACACACACACTGTTCTCTGTGACTGCCCTGCTGGCTGTGGGACTAAGAACAACACACACACTGTTCTCTGTGACTGCCCTGCTGGCTGTGGGACTAGAAACAACACACACACTGTTCTCTGTGACTGCCCTGCTGGCTGTGGGACTAGAAACAACACACACACTGTTCTCTGTGACTGCCCTGCTGGCTGTGGGACTAGAAACAACACACACTGTTCTCTGTGACTGCCCTGCCGGCTGTGGGACTAGAAACAACACACACACTGTTCTCTGTGACTGCCCTGCTGGCTGTGGGACTAAGAACAACACACACACTGTTCTGTGTGACTGCCCTGCTGGCTGTGGGACTAGAAACAACACACACACTGTTCTCTGTGACTGCCCTGCCGGCTGTGGGACTAGAAACAACACACACACTGTTCTCTGTGACTGCCCTGCTGGCTGTGGGACTAGAAACAACACACACACTGTTCTGTGTGACTGCCCTGCTGGCTGTGGGACTAGAAACAACACACACACTGTTCTCTGTGACTGCCCTGCCGGCTGTGGGACTAGAAACAACACACACACTGTTCTCTGTGACTGCCCTGCTGGCTGTGGGACTAGAAACAACACACACACTGTTCTCTGTGACTGCCCTGCTGGCTGTGGGACTAGAAACAACACACACACTGTTATCTGTGACTGCCCTGCTGGCTGTGGGACTAGAAACAACACACACACTGTTCTCTGTGACTGCCCTGCTGGCTGTGGGACTAGAAACAACACACACACTGTTCTCTGTGACTGCCCTGCTGGCTGTGGGACTAAGAACAACACACACACTGTTCTCTGTGACTGCCCTGCTGGCTGTGGGACTAGAAACAACACACACACTGTTCTCTGTGACTGCCCTGCTGGCTGTGGGACTAGAAACAACACACACTGATCTCTGTGACTGCCCTGCCAGCTGTGGGACTAAGAACAACACACACTGTTCTCTGTGACTGCCCTGCTGGCTGTGGGACTAGGGACAGCTAAAGCCGGCGATGTGTAGCGGTTCGTTGCGGTTCGTTGCGTTGAGTTATGATGGATCCTAACTTGAGATATACTGTAAACCTACACCATGAATACAAATTCACAAGAAAATATTCTACTGACAATCAATGTGTGATTTCCTGGAACAGTTTCCCCTCAAAACACTGCAGCTGACATTACCACTGGAGACGCACTGGTAATGGAAAAACCCTATAGTACAACATGTATGTTAATGTATAACTGAGGTAAAATAACATGTATGTTACTGTATAACGGAGGTAAAATAACATGTATGTTACTGTATAACTGAGGTAAAATAACATGTATGTTACTGTATAACTGAGGTAAAATAACATGTTACTGTATAACTGAGGTAAAATAACATGTATGTTACTGTATAACTGAGGTAAAATAACATGTATGTTACTGTATAACTGAGGTAAAATAACATGTATGTTACTGTATAACTGAGGTAAAATAACATGTATGTTACTGTATAACTGAGGTAAAATAACATGTTACTGTATAACTGAGGTAAAATAACATGTATGTTACTGTATAACTGAGGTAAAATAACATGTTACTGTATAACTGAGGTAAAATAACATGTTACTGTATAACTGAGGTAAAATAACATGTTACTGTATAACTGAGGTAAAATAACATGTTACTGTATAACTGAGGTAAAATAACATGTTACTGTATAACTGAGGTAAAATAACATGTTACTGTATAACTGAGGTAAAATAACATGTTACTGTATACTGAGGTAAATAACATGTATGTTACTGTAACGGAGGTAAAATAACATGTTACTGTATAACTGAGGTAAAATAACATGTTACTGTATAACTGAGGTAAAATAACATGTTACTGTATAACTGAGGTAAAATAACATGTTACTGTATAACTGAGGTAAAATAACATGTTACTGTATAACTGAGGTAAAATAACATGTATGTTACTGTATAACGGAGGTAAAATAACATGTTACTGTATAACTGAGGTAAAATAACATGTTACTGTATAACTGAGGTAAAATAACATGTTACTGTATAACTGAGGTAAAATAACATGTTACTGTATAACATGTATGCCTCATGCCATTCAATTCCTGTGAAACAATCTAGGCTGCAAGATGGTCTGTAGGTGAGCAGTGGACACCCCTGAGCAGATACGGAGAGAGACAGAGGAGAGATAAAGGAGCGATAGATAAGAAAGAGAGAGAGAGAGAGAGAGAGAAGTGATAGATGAGAGAGAGAGAGAGAGAGAGAGAGAGAAGAACCAAGAGAGAGATTTAGGCGAGGCCACAGTAGCAACGGGCAATTCCTTAGTAACAGAGTGATGCTGACAGTATTTATTGCAAAGTTAAACAAACCAAACACCCATTCAATTCCTGTGAAACAATCTAGGCTACAAGACGGTCTGTAGGTGAGCAGTGGACACCCCTGAGCAGATACAGACAGAGAGAGAGAGACAGAGAGAGAGACAGAGAGACAGAGAGACAGAGAGACAGAGAGACAGAGAGAGAGAGACAGAGAGAGAGACAGAGAGACAGAGAGAGAGAGAGAGAGAGACAGAGAGAGATAGATTTAGGCGAGGCCACAGTAGCAACGGGCAATTCCTTAGTAACAGAGTGATGCTGACAGTATTTATTGTAAAGTTTAACAAACCAAACACCCATTACGCAGAAGTCTATGTCGAACAATTACCAGTGAAAATGTTACTAAAAACACATGCAAAGAATGAGGTAACAGAATGACAGTAAAATCTCCATCCGTTTTTTTTTTCCTCTTTACGTGACACCCACGTTCTCCAAAAACGTAGTAATTATCTCCTCCGAATTAAGATTCAAAAGATGTCTGCAGAAAGACTGAGCTGTCAGCTATGATATGACACCTTGACTTTTGAAAACATCTATTTTGGTTAATGAACGACAGTAAGTGAAGTGGATGAACCCCCAGTAACAGAATGATGGTAACAGAATGACATCGCGGCTCCCTGATCTGTACTAGACAGAAACGGATCATTAATAACGTCATTGTCTTCATGTCGATGTATCAAATCAAATCCAATGTATTTATATAGCCCTTCTTACATCAGCTGAAATCTCAAAGTGCTGTACAGAAACCCAGCCAAAAACCCCCAAACAGCAAGCAATGCATGTGAAAGAAGCATCCTAAATAGACACACAAAAAGGTAGAAATATGTCATATCCTGCTTTCCACGTTTGGGTATTACTCTACAACACCGGCTGTTATTCTAATGAGCTGCAAACAAGACCACATTTGGTTGGTCCAGACCGGACTCAAATCTGTACCAATCATAGACCTCTTAAATTTGACAGTACAGTTCAGTACAGTAAGGTAAAGTATAGTACAGTACAGTAGAGTACAGTAAGGTCTACTCTACTGCATTCCACAGTGTAGTGGTTCCCCAGTAGAGCTGGGTGAATCAGTGGTTCCCTAGTAGAGCTGGGTGAATCAGTGGTTCCCCAGTAGAGCTGGGTGAATCAGTGGTTCCCCAGTAGAGCTGGGTGAATCAGTGGTTCCCCAGTAGAGCTGGGTGAATCAGTGGTTCCCCAGTAGAGCTGGGTGAATCAGTGGATCCCCAGTAGAGCTGGGTGAATCAGTGGTTCCCTAGTAGAGCTGGGTGAATCAGTGGTTCCCCAGTAGAGCTGGGTGAATCAGTGGTTCCCTAGTAGAGCTGGGTGAATCAGTGGTTCCCCAGTAGAGCTGGGTGAATCAGTGGTTCCCCAGTAGAGCTGGGTGAATCAGTGGTTCCCTAGTAGAGCTGGGTGAATCAGTGGTTCCCCAGTAGAGCTGGGTGAATCAGTGGATCCCTAGTAGAGCTGGGTGAATCAGTGGTTCCCTAGTAGAGCTGGGTGAATCAGTGGTTCCCTAGTAGAGCTGGGTGAATCAGTGGTTCCCTAGTAGAGCTGGGTGAATCAGCGGTTCCCCAGTAGAGCTGGGTGAATCAGTGGTTCCCTAGTAGAGCTGGGTGAATCAGTGGTTCCCTAGTAGAGCTGGGTGAATCAGAGGTTCCCCAGTAGAGCTGGGTGAATCAGTGGTTCCCCAGTAGAGCTGGGTGAATCAGTGGTTCCCCAGTAGAGCTGGGTGAATCAGTGGTTCCCTAGTAGAGCTGGGTGAATCAGTGGTTCCCTAGTAGAGCTGGGTGAATCAGTGGTTCCCTAGTAGAGCTGGGTGAATCAGTGGTTCCCCAGTAGAGCTGGGTGAATCAGTGGTTCCCTAGTAGAGCTGGGTGAATCAGTGGTTCCCCAGTAGAGCTGGGTGAATCAGTGGTTCCCCAGTAGAGCTGGGTGAATCAGCGGTTCCCTAGTAGAGCTGGGTGAATCAGTGGTTCCCCAGTAGAGCTGGGTGAATCAGCGGTTCCCTAGTAGAGCTGGGTGAATCAGTGGTTCCCCAGTAGAGCTGGGTGAATCAGCGGTTCCCCAGTAGAGCTGGGTGAATCAGTGGTTCCCCAGTAGAGCTGGGTGAATCAGCGGTTCCCCAGTAGAGCTGGGTGAATCAGTGGTTCCCCAGTAGAGCTGGGTGAATCCGTGGTTCCCCAGTAGAGCTGGGTGAATCAGTGGATCCCCAGTAGAGCTGGGTGAATCAGTGGTTCCCTAGTAGAGCTGGGTGAATCAGTGGTTCCCCAGTAGAGCTGGGTGAATCAGTGGTTCCCTAGTAGAGCTGGGTGAATCAGTGGTTCCCCAGTAGAGCTGGGTGAATCAGCGGTTCCCTAGTAGAGCTGGGTGAATCAGTGGTTCCCTAGTAGAGCTGGGTGAATCAGTGGTTCCCCAGTAGAGCTGGGTGAATCAGCGGTTCCCCAGTAGAGCTGGGTGAATCAGCGGTTCCCTAGTAGAGCTGGGTGAATCAGTGGTTCCCTAGTAGAGCTGGGTGAATCAGCGGTTCCCTAGTAGAGCTGGGTGAATCAGTGGTTCCCCAGTAGAGCTGGGTGAATCAGTGGTTCCCCAGTAGAGCTGGGTGAATCAGTGGTTCCCTAGTAGAGCTGGGTGAATCAGTGGTTCCCCAGTAGAGCTGGGTGAATCAGCGGTTCCCTAGTAGAGCTGGGTGAATCAGCGGTTCCCTAGTAGAGCTGGGTGAATCAGTGGTTCCCCAGTAGAGCTGGGTGAATCAGTGGTTCCCCAGTAGAGCTGGGTGAATCAGCGGTTCCCTAGTAGAGCTGGGTGAATCAGTGGTTCCCCAGTAGAGCTGGGTGAATCAGTGGTTCCCCAGTAGAGCTGGGTGAATCAGTGGTTCCCCAGTAGAGCTAGCTTATTACCCACTCAATACTTGTCTCCTGCATAGAGGGAAACAGCTGGCGAGCGTGAGAGGGGGGAGAGGAGAGACGGAAGAGAGAAGAGAGATGGGAGAAGGAAGGAAGAGAGAGGGGCAGAGAAGGAGAGAGAGAGAGAGAGATAGAGAGAGAGAGCGAGCGAGAGCGAGAGCGAGAGCGAGAGAGAGAGAGAGAGAGAGAGAGAGAGAGAGAGAGAGAGAGAGAGAGAGAGGCAGAAGCATATGGTTAGCACCATAATTAGGAATGGCAGTTAAAGGGAAGAGGGATACCTATTTATTTATATTGAACCTTTAAATTTAACTAGGAAAGTCAGTTAAGAACAAATTCTTATTTACAATGACGGCCTACCAAAAGGCCTCCTGCAGGGCCGGGGCCTGGGATTAAAAATAACAAATATATAAATATAGGACAACACACACACACACATCAGGACAAGAGAGACACCACAACACTACATAAAGAGAGAGACACCACAACACTACATAAAGAGAGAGACACCACAACACTACATAAAGAGAGACACCACAACACTACATAAAGAGAGACACCACAACACTACATAAAGAGAGACACCACAACACTACATAAAGAGAGAGACACCACAACACTACATAAAGAGAGACACCACAACACTACATAAAGAGAGACAACACAACACTACATAAAGAGAGACACCACAACACTACATAAAGAGAGAGACACCACAACACTACATAAAGAGAGACACCACAACACTACATAAAGAGAGAGACACCACAACACTACATAAAGAGAGACACCACAACACTACATAAAGAGAGAGACACCACAACACTACATAAAGAGACACCACAACACTACATAAAGAGAGACACCACAACACTACATAAAGAGAGACACCACAACACTACATAAAGAGAGAGACACCACAACACTACATAAAGAGAGAGACACCACAACACTACATAAAGAGATACAACACAACACTACATAAAGAGATACAACACAACACTACATAATGAGAGACACCACTACATAAAGAGAGACACCACAACACTACATAGAGAGAGACACCACAACACTACATAAAGAGAGACACCACAACACTACATAAAGAGAGAGACACCACAACACTACATAAAGAGAGACTAGACAACTCTACATAGAGACACCACAACACTACATAAAGAGAGACAACACAACACTACATAGAGAGAGAGACACAACACTACATAAAGAGAGAGACACCACAACACTACATAAAGAGAGACAACACAACACTACATAAAGACAACACTACATAAAGAGAGAGAAACCACAACACTACATAAAGAGAGAGACACCACAACACTACATAAAGAGAGACTAGACAACTCTACATAAAGAGAGACACCACAACACTACATAAAGAGAGACAACACTACATAAAGAGAGACACCACAACACTACATAAAGAGAGACACCACAACACTACATAAAGAGAGACAACACAACACTACATAAAGAGACACCACAACACTACACTACATAAAGAGAGACACCACAACACTACATAAAGAGAGACACCACAACACTACATAAAGAGAGACACCACAACACTAAATAAAGAGAGAGACACCACAACACTACATAAAGAGAGACACCACAACACTACATAAAGAGAGACAACACAACACTACATAAAGAGAGACACCACAACACTACATAAAGAGAGACCACAACACTACATAAAGAGAGACAACACAACACTACATAAAGAGAGACACAACACTACATAAAGAGAGAGACAACACAACACTACATAAAGAGAGACACAACACTACATAAAGAGAGAGACAACACAACACTACATAAAGAGAGACTCCACAACACTACATAAAGAGATACAACACAACACTACATAAAGAGAGACACAACACTACATAAAGAGATACAACACAACACTACATAAAGAGAGAGACCACAACACTACATAAAGAGAGACACCACAACACTACATAAAGAGATACAACACAACACTACATAAAGAGAGACACACAACACAACACTACATAAAGAGAGAGACCACAACACTACATAGAGAGAGACCACAACACTACATAAAGAGAGAGACACCACAACACTACATAAAGAGATACAACACAACACTACATAAAGAGAGACAACACAACACTACATAAAGAGAGACTCCAAAACACTACATAAAGAGAGACACCACAACACTACATAAAGAGAGACACCACAACACTACATAAAGAGAGACACAACACTACATAAAGAGAGAGAGACCACAACACTACATAAAGAGAGACACCACAACACTACATAAAGAGAGACACCACAACACTACATAAAGAGAGACACCACAACACTACATAAAGAGAGAGACACCACAACACTACATAAAGAGAGACACCACGACACTACATAAAGAGAGAGACACCACAACACTACATAAAGAGAGACAACAGCACTACATAAAGAGAGAGACACCACAACACTACATAAAGAGAGACACCACAACACTACATAAAGAGAGAGACACCACAACACTACATAAAGAGAGAGACACCACAACACTACATAAAGAGAGACAACAACACTACATAAAGAGAGAGACACCACAACACTACATAAAGAGAGACACCACAACACTACATAAAGAGAGAGACACCACAACACTACATAAAGAGAGACACCACAACACTACATAAAGAGAGACACCACAACACTACATAAAGAGAGACACCACAACACTACATAAAGAGAGAGACACCACAACACTACATAAAGAGAGACACCACAACACTACATAAAGAGAGAGACACCACAACACTACATAAAGAGAGACACCACAACACTACATAAAGAGAGACACCACAACACTACATAGAGACACCACAACACTACATAAAGAGAGAGACTCCACAACACTACATAAAGAGAGACACCACAACACTACATAAAGAGAGACACCACAACACTACATAAAGAGAGACCTAAAACAACAACACAGCAAGGCAGCAACACATGACATACCTAGTCAGTTGTACAACTGAATGCATCCAACCGAAACATGTCTTCCTCATTTAACCCAACCCCTGTGAATCAGAGAGGTGTGGGGAGGACTGCTTTGGCGCCCGGGGAACAGTGGGTTAACTGCCTTGCTCAGGGCTCAACTACCCTCCAAAATCACAATGCAATGCTCTGTATTTGCATTATAGCTCAGCTACTGCACTAACCAGATTACGTCCAGAAGAGAACAGTCTGGCTGCTATCTAGCTGCAGCTTAAACACTTTAAGATAAACAAAAAAAAATGAGGAAATGCAGTTCATTTCAGTTACATTGATGGTCAGAGTTTCGTAAGTTCTGCTAGGATTCCATCAACAACAACAACAAAAACCCAGTGCTTCTAGAAGCTGGACTTGAGAACTGATGTTTTAATGTGTTTCACCTTGTGAAGCTGGCCGAGTGAATTACCCAAGATAATAACCGGTTTAGACGTCATTCAGAACCCAGCCAGGATAATAACCAGTATAGAGATCATACAGAACCCAGCCAGGACATCATACAGAACCCAGCCAGGATAATAACCAGTATAGAGATCATACAGAACCCAGCTAGGATAATAACCAGTATAGAGATCATACAGAACCCAGCCAGGACATCATACAGAACCCAGCCAGGATAATAACCAGTACAGAGATCATACAGAACCCAGCCAGGATAATAACCAGTATAGAGATCATACAGAACCCAGCCAGGACATCATACAGAACCCAGCCAGGATAATAACCAGTATAGACATCATACAGAACCCAGCCAGGATAATAACCAGTATAGACATCATACAGAACCCAGCCAGGATAATACCCAGTATAGACGTCATACAGAACCCAACTAGGACATCATACAGAACCCAGCCAGGATAATAACCAGTATAGACATCATACAGAACCCAGCCAGGACATCATACAGAACCCAGCCAGGATAATAACCAGGACATCATACAGAACCCAGCCAGGATAATAACCAGTATAGACGTCATACAGAACCCAGCCAGGACATCTTACAGAACCCAGCCAGGATAATAACCAGTATAGACGTCATACAGAACCCAGCCAGGATAATAACCAGTATAGACATCATACAGAACCCAGCCAGGACATCATACAGAACCCAGCCAGGATAATAACCAGTATAGACATCATACAGAACCCAGCCAGGACATCATACAGAACCCAGCCAGGATAATAACCAGTATAGACATCATACAGAACCCAGCCAGGATAATAACCAGTATAGACATCATACAGAACCCAGCCAGGACATCATACAGAACCCAGCCAGGATAATAACCGGTTTAGACATCATACAGAACCCAGCCAGGACGTCATACAGAACCCAGCCAGGACATCATACAGAACCCAGCCAGGACATCATACAGAACCCAGCCAGGACATCATACAGAACCCAGCCAGGATAATAACCAGTATAGACGTCATACAGAACCCAGCCAGGATAATAACCAGTATAGACGTCATACAGAACCCAGCCAGGACATCATACAGAACCCAGCCAGGATAATAACCAGTATAGACATCATACAGAACCCAGCCAGGATAATAACCAGTATAGACGTCATACAGAACCCAGCCAGGATAATAACCAGTATAGACGTCATACAGAACCCAGCCAGGATAATAACCAGTATAGACATCATACAGAACCCAGCCAGGATAATAACCAGTATAGAGATCATACAGAACCCAGCCAGGACATCATACAGAACCCAGCCAGGACATCATTCAGAACCCAGCCAGGATAATAACCAGTATAGACATCATACAGAACCCAGCCAGGATAATAACCAGTATAGACGTCATACAGAACCCAGCCAGGACATCATACAGAACCCAGCCAGGACATCATACAGAACCCAGCCAGGATAATAAACAGTATAGACATCATACAGAACCCAGGCAGGACATCATACAGAACCCAGCCAGGATAATAACCAGTATAGATATCATACAGAACCCAGCCAGGATAATAACCAGTATAAACATCATACAGAACCCAGCCAGGACGTCATACAGAACCCAGCCAGGATAATAATCAGTATAGACATCATACAGAACCCAGCCAGGACGTCATACAGAACCCAGCCAGGATAATAACCAGTATAGACATCCTTCAGAACCCAGCCAGGACATCATACAGAACCCAGCCAGGATAATAACCAGTATAGACATCATACAGAACCCAGCCAGGACATCATACAGAACCCAGCCAGGATAATAACCAGTATAGACATCATACAGAACCAAGCCAGGATAATAACCAGTATAGACGTCATACAGAACCCAGCCAGGACAATAACCAGTATAGACATCCTTCAGAACCCAGCCAGGACATCATACAGAACCCAGCCAGGATAATAACCAGTATAGACGTCATACAGAACCCAGCCAGGATAATAACCAGTATAGATGTCATACAGAACCCAGCCAGGACATCATACAGAACCCAGCCAGGATAATAACCAGTATAGACATCATACAGAACCCAGCCAGGATAATAACCAGTATAGATATCATACAGAACCCAGCCAGGATAATAACCAGTATAGACATCATACAGAACCCAGCCAGGACATCATACAGAACCCAGCCAGGATAATAACCAGGATAGACATCATACAGAACCCAGCCAGGACATCATACAGAACCCAGCCAGGATAATAACCAGTATAGACGTCATACAGAACCCAGCCAGGATAATAACCAGTATAGACGTCATACAGAACCCAGCCAGGACATCATACAGAACCCAGCCAGGATAATAACCAGTATAGACGTCATACAGAACCCAGCCAGGATAATAACCACTATAGACATCATACAGAACCCAGCCAGGATAATAACCAGTATAGACGTCATACAGAACCCAGCCAGGACATCATACAGAACCCAGCCAGTATAATAACCGGTTTAGACATCATACAGAACCCAGCCAGGATAATAACCAGTGTAGACATCATACAGAACCCAGCCAGGACGTCATACAGAACCCAGCCAGGATAATAACCAGTATAGATATCATTCAGAACCCAGCCAGGATAATAACCAGTATAGACATCATACAGAACCCAGCCAGGATAATAACCAGTATAGATATCATACAGAACCCAGCCAGGATAATAACCAGTATAGACATCATACAGAACCCAACCAGGACATCATAAAGAACCCAGCCAGGATAATAACCAGGATAGACATCATACAGAACCCAGCCAGGACATCATACAGAACCCAGCCAGGATAATAACCAGTATAGATATCATACAGAACCCAGCCAGGACATCATACAGAACGCAGCCAGGATAATAACCAGTATAGATATCATACAGAACCCAGCCAGGACATCATACAGAACCCAGCCAGGATAATAACCAGTATAGACATCATACAGAACCCAGCCAGGACATCATACAGAACCCAGCCAGGACATCATACAGAACCCAGCCAGGATAATAACCAGTATAGACATCATACAGAACCCAGCCAGGATAATAACCAGTATAGATATCATACAGAACCCAGCCAGGACATCATACAGAACCCAGCCAGGACATCATACAGAACCCAGCCAGGATAATAACCAGTATAGACGTCATATAGAACCAAGCCAGGACATCATACAGAACCCAGCCAGGATAATAACCAGTATAGACATCATACAGAACCCAGCCAGGATAATAACCAGTATAGACATCATACAGAACCCAGCCAGGATAATAACCAGTATAGACGTCATACAGAACCCAGCCAGGATATCATACAGAACCCAGCCAGGATAATAACCAGTATAGACATCATACAGAACCCAGCCAGGATAATAACCAGTATAGACATCATACAGAACCCAGCCAGGATAATAACCAGTATAGACATCATACAGAACCCAGCCAGGATATGATACAGAACCCAGCCAGGATAATAACCAGTATAGACTTCATACAGAACCCAGCCAGGATAATAACCAGTATAGACATCATACAGAACCCAGCCAGGACATCATTCAGAACCCAGCCAGGACATCATACAGAACCCAGCCAGGACATCATACAGAACCCAGCCAGGATAATAACCAGTATAGATATCATACAGAACCCAGCCAGGACATCATACAGAACCCAGCCAGGATAATAACCAGTATAGACATCATACAGAACCCAGCCAGGATAATAACCAGTATAGACGTCATACAGAACCCAGCCAGGACATCATACAGAACCCAGCCAGGATAATAACCAGTATAGATATCATACAGAACCCAAAATACTTTCGAAACTGATTGAAGAGACTTTGACCTCGGGAGATGAGATCAACTAAATAAATGAGCGAGGGATTCAGTTTGAATAGGTGAGATAGAAATTCACTGGACTCTTTTGGTTTGGTAGAGATGTGAAAAGACAAGCTCATTTGGATATCAAATGAAAACCCTATTCTAAAGCTGGGCGCAATGGACCAAAATTCATATCACGTTAAATTCACTGCATTATAACAATAACAATAAATAGAATGATAAGTTTATAACATTATATTATTATAGCAGAAAAATGCCCGACTCGACACAACCAGACATGACGACTCGACACAACCAGACATGACGACTCGACACAACCAGACATGAAGACTCGACACAACCAGACATGAAGACTCGACATAACCAGACATGACGACTCGACATAACCAGACATGACGACTCGACACGCCAGACATGAAGACTGGACGTACCATGCCTAGTGCCAAACACACATGTCTGTGTCCCAAATGTTCTCTATATAGTGGATTACTGTTGACCAGGGGCCTATTACCTCTATAGTGGACTACTGTTGACCAGGGGCCTATTACCTCTATAGTGGACTACTGTTGACCAGGGGCCTATTACCTCTATAGTGGACTACTGTTGACCAGGGGCCTATTACCTCTATAGTGGACTACTGTTGACCAGGGGCCTATTACCTCTATAGTGGACTACTGTTGACCAGGGGCCTATTACCTCTATAGTGGACTACTGTTGACCAGGGGCCTATTACCTCTATAGTGGACTACTGTTGACCAGGGCCATACGGGAAAGTAGAAGACTAAACACAGGAAATAGGGAGCTGATTTTTCGGGGACAGTCCATCTGCGTCTACATCCTGTTTCAGCGTCAAACTGTCTTCTAGTGTAGTGGCCGTAACCGATAGCAACATGGTCTCACTTCCACAGAGCAGTATCCAACACAATCTCCTGAGACAAAACAGGCTTTACTAGCAGTGATGGGGGGGTCTGAATCAAACAGGCTTCACAAAAATAACATGGTCGCTCTGGTTAAAACTTCTATTTTGGATTGGTGATTTTCTGCATTTATCAGAAGTCCCATCAGGTAGCTTGATTTCAGATGTGTCCATGGAAACAGGATCATGATGGAAAATCGTTCTTCTTGCAAAGGCTGTAAACGTTTAAATTCAACTACAATATTAATCTGACTATTCACAACAATCGTATTATTGTGTGCATGCAACCGTACTCAATTACTGCTAGCTTAATGACACTCACATGTGCCACTACACACACACACACACACACACACACTACACACACACACACACACACACTACACACACACACACACACACACACACACTACACACACACGACACACACACACACTACACACACACACACACACACACACACACTAACCCTCGACTTCTTCATGCAAGTACGTCACACACACACGTCAGTACAGCATTCTGTCCTTTAAAACAAAAATCTTTCTTCCTAATTAAAAAATGGCCAATTACAACTGGCATATTTTCAAAACAGCCCCCTTGAGATGTGTTAGTTTGATAGCTGTGTGTGTGTGTGTGTGTGTGTGTGTGTGTGTGTGTGTGTGTGTGTGTGTGTGTGTGTGTGTGTGTGTGTGTGTGTGTGTGTGTGTTGTCAAAAAGCACTTGTTTAGGCTATAAAGTTCTGCTGGTTTAAATTAATCAGGAAAACTAAGGGCAGCTCTTATAGCTAGCTGTTTATCAATCATTATATATCACACACACACACACACACACACACACACACACACACAGTTCTATCACGTTTCTCATGTTAGGACGATGGTCAGCAGTAATTCTCTGTGCTTTCTCTTCCTCCCACTAAAGCTGCCAGTCTCAGTCTCTTAACCGGCACAAATCCAGAAAACTTCAGCTGTAGAGTCAATCACAGCGGTAAGGGTTAATTCAATTAACCCCATCCTGATTGAATTATCTTCAATGAGGGGTGCCTGACCTCTGACCCCTGTCGACCCACACCCGCCCAGTTGCCCCTGATAACTAGGTTACAGCACTAACGGGGCGGCAGGTAGCCTAGTGGTTAAAGCGTTGGGCCTGCCTGTAACCGAACGGTTCCTGGATCGAATCCCTGAGCTGACGAGGTAAAAATCTGTCGTTCTGTCCCTTAGCAAGGCAGTTTAACCCCACTGTTCGCCGGGCGCCGAAGACGTGGAATGTCGATTAAGGCGGAAAGACATATTTCAGTTGAATGTATTCAGTTGTACAACTGACTAGGTATCCCCCCCCCGTCTCTGGTACCATTTGATTTGAATAACGAAATGAGAAAAGGTGACATGATATGAATCAAATGGAAGCATCCTGACATTCTCACCTTTCAATTCAACAGGCATTTTCTTTCGCCTGATGTTCACTACCATCGTCTTTGACCTGACAGATTAAAACATTTAAAAAAAGAGAAGGGCCCAGATGGTGAAAGCCAAGGCTCAATAATTTGCCTCTTGGAACCGTCCCGCAGAGACACCCACTTTCAGGAAATATTTGAGTCATTTTATCATCCATGGGCTTCCTATTGAAAAGGGCTCTAATGTAGTGGTGTCTCTACTCGCCTTCACAACGGATGCATCTGAAACTCCATTTCCTACTATGGAAGAGGTTCTCAAAACTACCTACCTTGAAAACCAGACATTTATTATTCTGCGTTCTTTGGTCCTTGAAATTACGGTAACCTATTTAGAAGTTTTTCTGCTCCCATATAATTATTCTGTTTCGTTTTTAAATAAGAGATTCAGGTGTTTTCGTGTTGTTTCCCGACGTTTCAATTGAAGGGTGTTGCTCTTGTTGAGGTAACAACCATGTGTGGTTATTAAAGGCAAAACAACATTGAATGTTGTCTTCAACTTGGTTTTCCATACAAAGCGTTCCATTACAAAAAGGGAACACGGTTTTTGGTTGTTTTTCTCGTTTTAAACCACGATATAGTAACTCTTCAATAACTCTTAAACAACTAAAATGGTGAGACTGACTAGCTACCACATGGACAGACTGACTAGCTACCACATGGACAGACTGACTACTACCACATGGACAGACTGCCTCTAGCTACCACATGGACAGACTGACTAGCTACCACATGGACAGACTGACTAGCTACCGCATGGACAGACTGACTAGCTACCGCATGGCCAGACTGACTAGCTACCGCATGGCCAGACTGACTAGCTACCGCATGGCCAGACTGACTAGCTACCGCATGGCCAGACTGACTAGCTACCGCATGGCCAGACTGACTAGCTACCGCATGGACAGACTGACTACTACCACATGGACAGACTGACTAGCTACCACATGGACAGACTGACTAGCTACCGCATGGACAGACTGACTAGCTACCACATGGACAGACTGACTACTACCACATGGACAGACTGACTACTACCACATGGACAGACTGACTAGCTACCAAATGGACAGACTGACTAGCTACCACATGGACAGACTGACTAGCTACCACATGGACAGACTGACTAGCTACCACATGGACAGACTGACTTATGGACAGACTGACTAGCTACCACCATGGACAGACTGACTAGCTACCACATGGACAGACTGACTAGCTACCACATGGACAGACTGACTAGCTACCACATGGACAGACTGACTAGCTACCACATGGACAGACTGACTAGCTACCACATGGACAGACTGACTAGCTACCACATGGACAGACTGACTAGCTACCACATGGACAGACTGACTAGCTACCACATGGACAGACTGACTAGCTACCACATGGACAGACTGACTAGCTACCACATGGACAGACTGACTAGCTACCACATGGACAGACTGACTAGCTACCACATGGACAGACTGACTAGCTACCACATGGACAGACTGACTAGCTACCACATGGACAGACTGCCTCTAGCTACCACATGGACAGACTGACTAGCTGGAAAGGAAATTAAAAAAGGTAATTACAAAGTAGCCTATTCCTACCTGGCAGAATCAGTGATTATTTACATCAATCCAGAGGTCATTTGTTGTGAAAACTACATCACAAGTGCGCTACAGAAACACCGCTAGCCAATCACAACTGTCTGGCTGGTGTGCATACCTTAATTAATGGGAAACTACACAAAAATATAGATTTCACATGTATGTGATTTTGAGAGCGGAAACCTGAAGTCCTTCTTCCCCCTTTTTATATATTTTTTTGCAGCGGTTTTGGTATCAAGTATAATTTTTTTCTAATTCGCAGTAAAGAAAACATGGCACTTTGAAAATCTGCAATAAAAAGACTCCTTTTTTGCACAGGCTTTGTTTTGCCGTTACCGTAAATCTATCCAAATTAATGTAAGAACACAACGGCATGCTAATTTAGAAGATGGATAGTCATTATTAGCATGGTTCTATATGGAATGCAGGTGCATTATGGGACAAAGGTCATTATCAATTGTAAATTTTAAAAAATATAATAATAATTGTGCAACCAAATGATGTTCTGGTGCCATCAACTGAAAGAGATAGTAGCACCAGTGTTAGCAGTGGAAACAGTCGTGTAAAACCCAGTGTTAGCAGTGGAAACAGTCGTAAAACCCAGTGTTAGCAGTGGAAACAGTCGTAAAACCCAGTGTTAGCAGTGGAAACAGTTGTGTAAAACCCAGTGTTAGCAGTGGAAACAGTTGTGTAAAACCCAGTGTTAGCAGTGGAAACAGTCGTGTAAAACCCAGTGTTAGCAGTGGAAACAGTCGTGTAAAACCCAGTGTTAGCAGTGGAAACAGTCGTGTAAAACCCAGAGTTAGCAGTGGAAACAGTGGTGTAAAACCCAGTGTTAGCAGTGGAAACAGTGGTGTAAAACCCAGAGTTAGCAGTGGAAACAGTCGTGTAAAACCCAGTGTTAGCAGTGGAAACAGTAGTGTAAAACCCAGTGTTAGCAGTGGAAACAGTGGTGTAAAACCCAGAGTTAGCAGTGGAAACAGTAGTGTAAAACCCAGTGTTAGCAGTGGAAACAGTGGTGTAAAACCCAGAGTTAGCAGTGGAAACAGTCGTGTAAAACCCAGTGTTAGCAGTGGAAACAGTAGTGTAAAACCCAGTGTTAGCAGTGGAAACAGTGGTGTAAAACCCAGAGTTAGCAGTGGAAACAGTAGTGTAAAACCCAGAGTTAGCAGTGGAAACAGTCGTGTAAAACCCAGAGTTAGCAGTGGAAACAGTCGTGTAAAACCCAGTGTTAGCAGTGGAAACAGTCGTAAAACCCAGTGTTAGCAGTGGAAACAGTCGTGTAAAACCCAGAGTTAGCAGTGGAAACAGTCGTGTAAAACCCAGAGTTAGCAGTGGAAACAGTCGTGTAAAACCCAGAGTTAGCAGTGGAAACAGTCATAAAACCCAGTGTTAGCAGTGGAAACAGTCGTAAAACCCAGAGTTAGCAGTGGAAACAGTCGTAAAACCCAGAGTTAGCAGTGGAAACAGTCGTGTAAAACCCAGTGTGAGCAGTGGAAACAGTCGTGTAAAACCCAGAGTTAGCAGTGGAAACAGTCGTGTAAAACCCAGTGTGAGCAGTGGAAACAGTCGTGTAAAACCCAGAGTTAGCAGTGGAAACAGTCGTGTAAAACCCAGTGTGAGCAGTGGAAACAGTCGTGTAAAACCCAGTGTGAGCAGTGGAAACAGTCGTGTAAAACCCAGTGTTAGCAGTGGAAACAGTGGTAAAACCCAGAGTTAGCAGAGGAAACAGTGGTAAAACCCAGAGGGTTCTAGCTATGTATTTGAGTTGCTAACTCACCAGCAGGGCTGTGACGGTCATGGAACTCTGGAAGACGACTAAACCAAATGACGTTTCGGTCTCCGTAATAACCGTTCGAATAGTACTTTTAAATAAATAAATAAATAAATAATAATATATATATATATATATATGCATTTTCCCTCTCCTCTGCTTGCTTGCACCTTTCACTCTGTGATGCTGCACCTTTCACTCTGTGATGCTGCACCTTTCACTCTGTGATGCTGCACCTTGCTTCTCTCAGGAAGGAGCAAAAAGTTTCATCACATTGTTAAGAACACATGCTGCCACAGTATTATTATTATTATTATTAGTAGTAGTAGTAGTAGTAGTAGTATTATTATTATTATTATTATTATTATTATTATTAAAAATGGTTATTACAGTTATTTTATTTTCATGACGTTCTTAATCCATAACCTTCGGTTACATGGTTATACAATCATTTTGCCAGCCCTACTTGCTAGCTCTCTCCGTCCCTCGGGGTGAGGAGGAGGAGGGGGGTGAGGAGGGGGGGGGGGTGAGGAGGAGGGGGGGGGGGTGAGGAGGAGGGAGAGGGGTGAGGAGAGGGGGGAGGAGGGAGGGGGGGGTGAGGAGAAGGGGGGGAGTGAGGAGAAGGGGGGCGGTGAGGGAGGGGTACGAGGTTGGCTGTGGATTTAAGATAGTCTTTGAAGAGGTGGGGCTTCAGATGATTTCGGGAGATGGAATCATGACTTCACGTCCTCATTCCACTGTATTGCTCTCTCTCTCCTCTCTCCTCCCCATCTCTCTCTCTCTCTCTCTCTCTCTCTCCCCCCCATCTCTCTCTCTCTCTCTCTCTCTCTCTGTCTCCCTCTCTCCCCCATCTCTCTCTCTCTCTCTGTCTCTC
>NW_021822765.1:91254-114295 GCF_901001165.1 Salmo trutta | reverse complement strand
TGTTTTCTTCCTACACTGCATGTAGTTCCCCTCACGCTTAAAGGGAAACGCAGGGCTTCATGTTTCACCCCACGACAAGACAAGGACTTCTATTCTTCTGCCGCACTGTCATGCCGCTAACCTACTACACACACACCGCGTCTCTGCCGTTCACATACACGATACAGTAGCGGAAACGGTACGACGAGGCTTTCTCTCCCTCTCCCTCTCTCTCTCTCTCTCTCTCTCTCTCTCTCTCTCTCTCTCTCTCTCTCTCTCTCTCATCGATTGACATGGGGTAACAAAAACCAATGGGGCAGTCTATTACAAAAAATGTATAGAATGGCGAGCATTGGTTAAACCAGGTCAATGGAGAACGATAAAAACACAAGGTATATATATATATATATATATCCATTTTCCGTCGGTGTCCAACCCGGGGGGGTACGGAGCCACATCCATATTACCGTCCAGCTGTTCGTATTTCATCAACATTGAAGTTGGGACGCTGTTGCATTCAAGGGGATCCCGTCCAACAACAACCCCCCCAAAAAATACACCCAACAATTTGTATCTAGATTCAAACCGTTCATATGGTTAATATGTATGAATACAGAGCCAAAGGGGTCATAGCAAGCTTGGGACATTGTACATAATAGCCAGCATAGCTACATTGTTATATAGACAGCGGGCCAGTGGTCGACATACATAAAACTGCATTGCTGTCAAAACAAACCCGGCCACCCGGTGATTTACCGACTCTTACTCCGTTTTTAATAAACACTTATAGCAACAACAACAAAATACTTCCGACAAACAAAAACAACAAAAACTGCATTTATATATCCAATGCTTAACAAAAGTATAGTCAACCAATATCCAGGAAGAAAAAGTATTAAGGATGCTAGTTAGCGTTACTTCCTTAGCAAAGCCCAGTCATCAAGCTACAGTAGAAAACAGCCCGTCCGTCGGTCGCTGCCCTGCCTTTATATCCGCTACCGGGTCTGAGGACTTACCGATCCTATGTGCTGCTGGTGCCGCCGGGACGAGATAACTAGAGCGGGGAGCCCGCTGGACACATGTCCGCTACTACGGGACAACAGAAGAACTGATCTACACACATTCACAGCCATCTCTCTAGTGATTATATCCTCCTCGCTCGGAACGAGACTTGCTGCAAGCGGACCCAGAGAGACCACGGCAGGCGGAGAGAGAGGGAGGGACGGCGGGGAGGGAGGGACGGCGGAGAGAGAGGGAGGGACGGCGGGGAGGGAGGGAGGGACGGCGGGGAGGGAGGGAGGGACGGCGGGGAGGGAGGGAGGGACGGCGGGGGAGGCAGGCGGAGAGAGAGGGAGGGACGGCGGGGAGGGAGGGAGGGACGGCGGGGGAGGGAGGGACGGCGGGGAGGGAGGGAGGGACGGCGGGGGAGGCAGGCGGAGAGAGAGGGAGGGACGGCGGGGAGGGAGGGAGGGACGGCGGGGGAGGCAGGCGGAGAGAGAGGGAGGGACGGCGGGGAGGGAGGGAGGGACGGCGGGGAAGGGAGGGACGGCGGGAGGCGGAGAGGAAGGGAGGGACGGCGGGGAGGGAGGGACGGCGGGAGGCGGAGAGGAAGGGAGGGACGGAGGGGGAGGGAGGGACGGCGGGAGGCGGAGAGGAAGGGAGGGACGGAGGGGGAGGGAGGGACGGCGGGAGGCGGAGAGGAAGGGAGGGACGGAGGGGGAGGGAGGGACGGCGGGAGGCGGAGAGGAAGGGAGGGACGGAGGGACGGGAGAGGGAGGCAGGGACGGGAGAGGATGGGAGGGACGCAGGGAGGTGGAGAGAGGGAGACCTAGAGTAGACGGGCTGCATTAGCGTTTACACCCCAAAACAGCCCAAGGAAGGAATTTCAGAAACAAGAGGCGGGGTTGCACACACTCAGCACTGTACAGTCGCCTAGACAGATAATAATACTGTAATGAAACAGCAGGGAGTCTCGAACCCTCGACCTTCAAGCCCGAAGTCCGGCGCGCTAAAGTATGCTGAAGCTGCAGAGTCGATATCCGCGCTTATAAACCAGGGTCGTTACAATATCTTTAACTATAACTCAGAATGAAAGCCCTGATCGATTTATGAAATGCCGTTTCATTTCTGTTATTGCAATTCTCTATGAAATAAGACGTAGAAAAAGCAGCGCGAAAAAGAAAGGAAAAAACCAATGGCTCATATATACCACAAGACTTTAAATAATAACTTCAAAGATATGCGTAAGAAGAGATCCGATTGGCAGATCAGTCATCTAAGGGCGGGTGTTAATACTTTCCATCGAATGAGAGAAAAGACTATTTCCGAGTGCTTCATATTTCCCGGAACAGAGATTATGGACGGTTCGACCAAATCAGAGCAGCAAACTGTGTTTAAATCACTTATTGTACTTTAGTAAGTAGGCTAGGCTACTGTTCTGCCATTATCATGACTCTCAGTTCCATTACAAAAATAAAAGTCATTTGTCTTCTGGACAAGGGAGTTTTGTTATTAAGAGCCCCAACATTCGGTCTGAACATCAACATGCATTGCTTGGAGTACGGTCTTGGAAGCAGAAGGACCTTATCTTTGATATCAGCAAGAAACAATTTTCAAAAAACAAAACATTAAATTGATAACACCTTTATAAGGTTAGTGTTCCCACATGTCAATATCTCTTTAAGTTATAGCACGTGCTAATTAGCGACACTACATGATCAAAAGTATGTGGACACCTGCGCATGCATTGGGGCAGGTAGCCTTCTCCTGGCAACTGCCAAACCCAGATTCCTCTGCTGGACTGCCAGATGGTGAAGCATGATTCATCAGTCCAGACAACGCGTTTCCACTGCTCCAGAGTCCAATAGCGGTTAGTTTTACACCACACCAGCCGACGCTTGGAATTGCACATGGTGATCTTAGGCTTGTGTGTGGCTGCTCGGCCGTGGAAGTTGCTTCCAGAGGCAGTTTGGAACTTGGTAGTGAGTGTTGCAACCGAGGACAGGCTATGTTTACGCGCTACACGCTTCAGCACTCGCCGGTCCCGTTCTGTGAGCTTGTGGCCTACCACTTCGTGGCTAAGCCGTTGTTGCTCCTAGACGTTTTCACTTCACAATAACAGCACTTACAGTTGACCGGGGCAGCACTAGCAGGGCAGAAATTTGACGAACTGACTTGAATTTGACAAACTGACTGACTTGAACTGAATATGACGTTGCTGCGTTGAAAGTCGCTGAGTTCTTCAGTACGGGCCATTCTACTACCAATGTTTGTCTATGGAGATTGCATGGCTGTGTGCTCGATTGTTGTCAGCAACGGGTGTGGTTGGAATAGCCGAATCCACAAATTTGAAGGGGTGACCACATACTTTTGTATATATAGTATACAAACTGTGTACGTATATACGGTGCATTCTGAAAGTATTCAGACCACTTGACTTTTTCCAAATTTTCTTACGTTACAGCCTTATTCTAAAATGGATTACATTGTTTTTTTCCCCCTCATCAATCTACACACAATACCCCATAATGACATCACAATACCCCATAATGACATCACAATACCCCATAATGACATCACAATACCCCATAATGACAAAGCATTTTTTTGCGACTTCCTTTCCTGTGACGGTCCTCATGAGAACCAGTTTCATCATGGTGCTTGATGGTTTTTGCGACTGCACTTCAAGAAACTTTGAAATTTCCCGACCTTCAAGTCTTAAAGTAATGATGGACTGTTGTTTCTCTTTGCTTATTTGAGCTGTTCTTGCCATAATATGGGCTTGGTCTTTTACCAAATAGGGCTATATTCTGTATACCCTCCCTACCTTGTCACATCACAACTGATTGGCTCAAATGCATTAAGGAAAGAAATTCCACAAATTAACTTTTAACAAGGCACACCTGTTAATTGAAATGCATTCCAGGTGACTACCTCATGAAGCTGGTTGAGAGAATGCCAAGAGTATGCAAAGCTGTCATCAAGGCAAAGAGTGGCTACTTTGAAGAATCTCAAATATAAAATATATTTTGATTTGTTTAACACTTTTTTGGTTACTACATGATTCCATATGTGTTATTTAATACTTTCAATGTCTTCACTATTATTCTACAATGTAGAAAATAGTAAAAATAAAGAAAAACCCTGGAATGACTAGGTGTGTCCAAACTGTTGACTGGTACTGTTTAAAGAGAGACTTGGGCCAGGTGTAAGAACTGCCGCCATGTTAGTGCCTTTATTAAAACAAATTGGTGATGTAACTATGTTAGAGCTCCCCTGACAGTTCCTTATGAAATGACCTGCTGTAAACAAGCAAAACAGAGCGGTGAATTTAGCATTGGGGGATAATGTCTATCCAGGTCTATACTGTGCTCTGGTGTCAACACATCTTCATAAATGTATTTTATAAATGAACAGCACAATACAGAAAGAAGCGTTTAATTATCACCGGGAGTAGAAAGAGGCGCTCTGAACGTTTAGACAGAAAACCACATTGGCCCTAACTCTCTATATATACATATGAGTGTAGCTATGCTTTCAACATCATTGATACCTTATACATATAGGCTTCTGTCATTATTGATATGAAATGATGGCATATGATGCACTCACACTATTTTGTACCACAGACCTTTTACACTTTTCATTATGTAATTACATTTTGTGCATCCCAAAATAGCACCCTATTCCCTATGTAGTGCACTATCCTTTATGTATTATTAGCCTGCCCTTCAATCTCTCTCTATCTCTCTCTCTCTCTCTCTCTCTCTCTCTCTCTCTCTCTCTATGGGTTTTATTGGCATGGTAAACATGTTTACGTTGCCAAAAGCAAACGGAATAGACAATAAACAGAAGGGAAATAAACAAGGGAAACATTAGTAAACAAAAGTTTTTAAAAGAATAGAGACATTTCAAATGTTATATTATTGGCTATGTACAAAGTATTGTAACAATGTGCAAATAGTTGAAGTATGAAAGAGGATGATAAATAAACAGATACATATAGGTTGTATTGTCATAGTCCGTGTATGTAGGTGGCAGGGAAGTCAGGCGAAACCAGAGTGGTTTAAAAAATGGAATATTTATTAACAAAACTAACTCCAAAACCAACGTAGAAAATAATCCGGGTGAACAAATAACCCGTCGCACACCGATACATAAACAACACGTACATAACATAACAAACAATCACCGACAGAGAAATGAGGGGAAGCAGAGGGTTAAATACACAACATAATAATTACTGGGATATGAAACAGGTGTGAAAAGAGACCAGACAAAACCAATGGAAAATGAAAAACTGATCAGTGGTGGCTAGAAGACCGGTGACGTCGATCGCCGAACAAGGAGGGGCATCGACTTCGGTAGAAGTCGTGACATGTATTTAAAATGGTGTTTGTTCTTCACTGGTTGCCGTTTTCTCATGGCAACGGGCCACAAATCCTGCTGCTGTGATTGCACTTTGCGGTATTTCGCCTAACAGATATGGGAGTTTATCAATGTTTGATTTGTTTCTTCAAATTCTTTGTGGGTCTGTGCAATCTGAGGGAAATATGTGTCTCTAATATGGTCATACATTTGGCAGGAGATTAGGAAGTGCAGCTCAGTTTCCACCTCATTTTGTAGGCAGTGTTGCACATAGCCTGTCTTCTCTTGAGAGCCAGGTCTGCCTACGGCGGCCTTTCTCAATAGCAAGGCTATTCTCACTGAGTCTGTACATAGTCAAGGATTTTCTTAATTTGGGGTCGGTCACAGTGGTCAGGTATTCTGCCACTGTGCATTCTCTGTTTAGGGCCAAATAGCATTCTAGGTTGTTCTGTTTTTTGGTTGATTCTTTCCAGTGTGTCAAATAGATATCTTTTTGCTTTCTCATGATTAGGTTGGGTCTAAATGGGTTTCTGTCCTGGGGCTCTGTGGGTTTTGTTTGTGAACAGAGCCCCAGTACCAGCTGGCTGAGGAGACTCTTCTCTATAGTTATCTCTCTGAAGGTGAGGAGTCTCTCTCTCTCACTCAAAGGAGTGCCGGACGGATCGAGATCAAATCTAATCCAAATTATCTATTACCCATACAAACACCGGAGCAGTTCCTCTTTCTCAAATGGACAAAGATGTAACTTTGATTTATGAATTTGGATTTTTTCGCTGATCCCTAGATTCCTTACACTGTTAAAATGAAGTTCTTTGTAAAACTTAAGCTAGTGGCAACTTGTTTATCTGTAACCTAGCCTGCGGCTAGCTTTCAGAGTGTCTAGCAGTACCTTAATAAGGTAACCATAGAGTTACCATGGTGACCCTTACAGTACACACACATTTGTTATTGCACAATACCACCAACTCTCTGTACATTGTATTGAACCTTTATTTAACCAGGCAAGTCAGTTAAGAACAAATTCTAATTTACAATAACGGCCTACCAAAAGGCAAAAGGCCTCCTGAAGGGGATGGGGGCCTGGGATTAAAATAAATAAAAATTAAAAAAACAATATATATATAGGACAAAACACACATCACAACAAGAGAGACACAACCCCTCTGAGCCTGCTGTGTTTTCATCGTGACAATGCATAGAATAGTCTCAATACTGCTAGAATAAGACACACTGAATTAGTCTTCTGTAGCCAATGCTCTCTGAAACTGTCGGGGAAGAGAGCGAATAGTATTTGAACCAAGGTCTGTTTATAACCATGTGATGTATGGAGAAAGGGAGCGAATAGTATTTGAATCCAGGTATGTTTATAACCATGTGATGTGTGGTGGAAGGGAGCGAATAGTATTTGAACCCAGGTATGTTTATAACCATGTGATGTGTGGAGGAAGGGAGCGAATAGTATTTGAATCCAGGTCTGTTTATAACCATGTGATGTGTGGAGGAAGGGAGCGAATAGTATTTGAACCCATGTCTGTTTATAACCATGTGATGTGTGGTGGAAGGGAGCGAATAGTATTTGAATCCAGGTCTGTTTATAACCATGTGATGTGTGGTGGAAGGGAGCGAATAGTATTTGAACCATGTGATGTATGGAGGAAGGGAGCGAATAGTATTTGAACCATGTGATGTATGGAGGAAGGGAGCGAATAGTATTTGAACCCAGGTCTGTTTATAACCATGTGATGTGTGGGGGAAGGGAGGGAGCGAATAGTATTTGAACCCAGGTCTGTTTATAACCATGTGATGTGTGGTGGAAGGGAGCGAATAGTATTTGAACCCAGGTCTGTTTATAACCATGTGATGTATGGAGGAAGGGAGCGAATAGTATTTGAACCCAGGTCTGTTTATAACCATGTGATGTGTGGAGGAAGGGAGCGAATAGTATTTGAACCCAGGTATGTTTATAACCATGTGATGTGTGGAGGAAGGGAGGGAGCGAATAGTATTTGAATCCAGGTCTGTTTATAACCATGTGATGTGTGGAGGAAGGGAGCGAATAGTATTTGAACCCAGGTCTGTTTATAACCATGTGATGTGTGGAGGAAGGGAAGGAGCGAGTAGTATTTGAACCCAGGTCTGTTTATAACCATGTGATGTGTGGAGGAAGGGAGGGAGCGAATAGTATTTGTTGACTATTTGGTATTTGATCATTCAGGTCCCATGACCCCTTCCTGCCTATTAAAAGACAACCTTGCTGCTTTGGTCTAACACCTGTTTGCTGAGTGATAAATCTACGAACTTCATTCCCCCAACAACTAGGGAACAGTGTGACATGTCCTTTATGTGTGTGTGTGTTTCATAAATGTATGAACGTGCGTGCGTACGTGCGTGCGCGTTTATGTGTGTGTTTGACAACTCTTGAAACGCTTCTGTTGTTGCCATGGGTTACTTGCAGTAAAGACTATTGGGATAAATTCTGCCACGTCTCTTCCTAGTCTAATACCTGGCTGTGCATATCATGTGATGCCAACTCTGCAATTGTGTGACACTAGATGTAGAACAAAGTATATCTTTATGGCTGTGACCTTTTGAATCAAGTTGCAAGTCTTTGTTTGGAATAATTCCTCCTTTTATCTTGGGAGGAACTACCGTTAGATTGTAATCCCCCTGTGATACAAAAAGGTCTTTAGGACAGGTGTATATTTGTGAAAATAACAATATTATATTCATGACACAGACTTATTAATTACAAACAGACAGAAACACACCTGACTCACACACGCACACAAACAAACCAAAACAATGTCACACGCCTGACAGTTCTTCTTCACAACAAGTAAACAAAGTATGGTTTCCTTTATGGAATTTGTGAGAGAAAGTCATTAGAGAGAAAAGGAGACCAGGTGGGCATAAGAGAGAGAGAGAGATAGAGAGAGAGGGAGAGAAAGAGAGAGAGATAGAGAGAGAGAGAGACAGGTGTCAGTTCTCTGTACCCAGAGCCACCAGCCCAAGGTCAGCCACCACTCCAAGGTCAGCCACGAGTCCAAGGTCAGCCACGAGTCCAAGGTCAGCCACCAGCCCAAGGTCAGCCACCAGTCCAAGGTCAGCCACGAGTCCAAGGTCAGCCACCAGCCCAAGGTCAGCCACCACTCCAAGGTCAGCCACGAGTCCAAGGTCAGCCACGAGTCCAAGGTCAGCCACCACTCCAAGGTCAGCCACCAGTTCAAGGTCAGCCACGAGTCCAAGGTCAGCCACCAGTTCAAGGTCAGCCACCAGCCCAAGGTGAGCTTTGGATAATGCAGTAAAGTCCACAGCTCACAGACAGGGGTGGGGCTGGTAACATGCAACCACACACACACAACCACACACACACACACACACACACACACAACCACACACACACACACAACCACACACACACACACACACACAACCACACCATAGAAACGTCTGTCACTACCTGATGAATGAACATCTGTCACTATATGATGAATGAGGCCACCCCCATGGCCAGGGTGTGTCTTACACACACACACAAACAAACACACACCCTACTTAGCCCACATTAATAATTCATTCAGGTTGTGCAGTTAAAAATGGGTTGTATAGTTGTATATACAGTATAGTTCCCTGGGATCCAAAATATCAAAATACACTTGAAGTTCACTACCTTTTAGGGTACAAAAAGGTTATTCGCCTGTCCCCATAGGAGAACACTTTGAAGAACCCTTTTGGGTTCCACGTAGAACCCTTTTGGGTTCCATGTAGAACCCTTTCCACAAAGGGTTTTACATGGAAACCAAAAGGGTTCTATCTGGAACCCAAAAGGGTTCTACTTGAAACCCAAAAGGGTTCTACTTGAAACCCAAAAGGGTTCTATCTGGAACCCAAAAGGGTTCTACTTGAAACCCAAAAGGGTTCTATCTGGAACCCAAAAGGGTTCTACTTGAAACCCAAAAGGGTTCTACTTGAAACCCAAAAGGGTTCTATCTGGAACCCAAAAGGGTTCTACTTGAAACCCAAAAGGGTTCTACTTGAAACCCAAAAGGGTTCTACGTGGAACCCAAAAGGGTTCTACTTGAAACCCAAAAGGGTTCTACTTGAAACCCAAAAGGGTTCTACATGGAACTACTTGGAACCCAAAAGGGTTCTACTTGAAACCCAAAAGGGTTCTACTTGGAACCCAAAAGGGTTCTACTTGAAACCCAAAAGAGTTCTACGTGGAACCCAAAAGGGTTCTACATGGAACTACTTGGAACCCAAAAGGGTTCTACATGGAACCCAAAAGGGTTCTACATGGAACCCAAAAGGGTTCTACTTGAAACCCAAAAGGGTTCTACATGGAACTACTTGGAACCCAAAAGGGTTCTACATGGAACCCCAAAGGGTTCTACATGGAACCCAAAAGGGTTCTACTTGAAACCCTAAAGGGTTCTACTTGAAACCCTAAAGGGTTCTACATGGAACCCAAAAGGGTTCTACATGGAACCCCAAAGGGTTCTACATGGAACCCAAAAGGGTTCTACTTGAAACCCTAAAGGGTTCTACTTGAAACCCTAAAGGGTTATCCTATGGGAACAGCTGAATAACCCTTTTGGACTGTGTGGATAAAGAGTGTAATTGGACCTTTTTGTACCCAATATAAAAAGGGCACAATCATCACACTCTCAACATACGGTGAAGGTACAGTACATTTCTGTTTCCCTCTCACTCTCAACATACGGTGAAGGTACAGTACATTTCTGTTTCCCTCTCACTCTCAACATACGGTGAAGGTACAGTACATTTCTGTTTCCCTCTCACTCTCAACATACGGTGAAGGTACAGTACATTTCTGTTTCCCTCTCACTCTCAACATACGGTGAAGGTACAGTACATTTCTGTTTCCCTCTCACTCTCAACATACGGTGAAGGTACAGTACATTTCTGTTTCCCTCTCACTCTCAACATACGGTGAAGGTACAGTACATTTCTGTTTCCCGGGGTACAAACCTATTTTGTGTACCCTCAACTCTCGATGGTACTGATCTGTACCTTTGCTTTGCAGAAAAGCAATGTGTCGAAGAAAGGTACATATTTGTACAACGATGCAAAGATGCATTTTTTAACACCTAAAAGGAAAATAATCCTTATATCATATTTCCCAGCATGCTCTACTGCAGGTTGATTTTGTAATTGTTTTTAATATCTATGTTATACAGGTACAGTGATTGATTAATCTAATGCTGCCCAAAAGATAAATAACATACATTTTTCTAATCCAATAAAATATTTTTTTTTACCCCGTTACTGAAATAGTTGTTTCAGTTTAAGCGGTTAGTCTCCTCACAATGTTATTAACCCTGGGAGACATTTTGAACGCAGGTTGCAGATGAATATAAATTGCAACTGTTGGATATCTTCACTCTGGCTGGATTCTGATAGAAATTATACATTACTTTCCAAACCAGCATAATGTGACTTGCAGTTCGGGTTGCAAAATACTGATCGCTTTCACAAATTTCCCAGGTTTTCCAGAAATCCTGGGTGAAAGATTCCTGGAGACGTGAGGGATTTCTGAACATTTTGGGAAAGTTACCAGAATTTTGCAACCCTGCCTGCAGGCCTGATGTGACCGGTAAACCATAAGGTGCAGGACCCTGTGTTAGGGTAAAATTAGGACTCAAGATGAGGCCTGATGAGATACGTAAATGTACTGTTAGAAAGAGTTTCATTTTAATGATAACATTTGCCAAATAAAAATGTATTAAACGGCTCCTTTGGATAAATAAATTCATTCTCACAGACACAGTAGATAGAACATCAAAGAGAGGAACATGAACACACGGTCAAACCCAACAGTATGTTACAGCAGGTCAGTCTACACTACGGACAGCAGCAGGTCAGTCTACACTACGGACCACAGCAGGTCAGTCTACACTACGGACCACAGCAGGTCAGTCTACACTACGGACCACAGCAGGTCAGTCTACACTATGGACCACAGCAGGTCAGTCTACACTACGGACCACAGCAGGTCAGTCTACACTATGGACCACAGCAGGTCAGTCTACACTACGGACCACAGCAGGTCAGTCTACACTACGGACCACAGCAGGTCAGTCTACACTATGGACCACAGCAGGTCAGTCTACACTACGGACCACAGCAGGTCAGTCTACACTATGGACCACAGCAGGTCAGTCTACACTACGGACAGCAGCAGGTCAGTCTACACTACGGACCACAGCAGGTCAGTCTACACTACGGACCACAGCAGGTCAGTCTACACTATGGACCACAGCAGGTCAGTCTACACTATGGACCACAGCAGGTCAGTCTACACTACGGACCACAGCAGGTCAGTCTACACTATGGACCACAGCAGGTCAGTCTACACTACGGACCACAGCAGGTCAGTCTACACTACGGACCACAGCAGGTCAGTCTACACTACGGACCACAGCAGGTCAGTCTACACTACGGACCACAGCAGGTCAGTCTACACTACGGACCACAGCAGGTCAGTCTACACTACGGACCACAGCAGGTCAGTCTACACTATGGACCACATCAGGTCAGTCTACACTATCGGACCACAGCAGGTCAGTTCTACACTCCGGACCACAGCGAGGTCAGTCTACACTACGGACCACAGCAGGTCAGTCTACACTATGGACCACAGCAGGTCAGTCTACACTACGGGACCACAGCAGGTCAGCTCTAACACTACGGACCACAGCAGGTCAGTCTACATACGGACCACAGCAGGTCAGTCTACGACTATGGACCACAGCAGGTCAGTCTACACTAACGGAACCACAGCAGGTCAGTCTACACTATGGGACCACAGCAGAGTCAAGTCTACACTACGGACCACAGCAGGTCAGTCTACACTACGGACCCACAGCAGGTCAGTCTACACTACCGACCACAGCAGGTCAGTCTACACTACGGACCACAGCAGGTCAGTACACTATGGACCACAGCAGGTCAGTCTACACTACGGACCACAGCAGGTCAGTCTACACTATGGACCACAGCAGGTCAGTCTACACTACGGACCACAGCAGGTCAGTCTACACTACGGACCACAGCAGGTCAGTCTACACTACGGACCACAGTAGGTCAGTCTACACTACGGACAGCAGCAGGTCAGTCTACACTACGGACAGCAGCAGGTCAGTCTACACTATGGACCACAGCAGGTCAGTCTACACTATGGACAGCAGCAGGTCAGTCTACACTATGGACCACAGCAGGTCAGTCTACACTATGGACCACAGCAGGTCAGTCTACACTATGGACAGCAGCAGGTCAGTCTACACTATGGACCACAGCAGGTCAGTCTACACTACGGACAGCAGCAGGTCAGTCTACACTGTGGACAGCAGCAGGCCAGTCTACACTATAGACAGCAGCAGGCCAGTCTACACTATGGACAGCAGCAGGTCAGTCTACATTATGGACAGCAGCAGGTCAGTCTACACTATGGACAGTGTGTGTGTGTGTGTGTGTGTGTGTGTGTGTGTGTGTGTGTGTGTGTGTGTGTGTGTGTGTGTGTGTGTGTGTGTGTGTGTGTGTCTGTGTGTGTGTCTGTGTGTGTGTGTGTTTGTTTAACTATTCATTCGGGTACCAGAAGACCTGACAAGGATAGTAAAACAAGTATAATTCAGACAAGTGGGGACATTTTGCCAGTCCCCACAGGGAAACTTTTTATTTTAGTCTAAGAGTTAGGTTTAGGGTTAGAATTAAGGTTAGGGTTAGGTTTAGGGTTAGAATTAAGGTTAGGGTTAGGTTTAGGGTTAGAATTAGGGTTAGGTTTAGGGTTAGAATTAAGGTTAGGTTTAGGTGTCAGGTTTAGGTATAGTTTAGGGTTAGGGGTTAGGTTAAGGGTTAAGGTCAAAAGTTTGGCGTCACTTAGAAACGTCCTTGTTTTTGAGAAAAGCTATTTTTTTTTAGGGAAAATAGGATTTTGGATGGGAATCACTTCTTTGTGTGCGCATGCGTGCAATCATTCGTTAGTACCTTTCTGTGTTTTGAAGTGAGCAGCCCTGGCCTGCGGCTTGCTGGTACAAACCAAACCCCAGGGAGCTATGTGTGACATCACAACACTGAAGTAGTGCAGACAAAGTGAATCTTCACGCTATGTCCCTATTGGCTCTGGGCAACATTAGTGCACTACATAGGGAATATGGGGACATCTGGGACGCAGCCTCTATGTCCAATCCCTTCACCTCACTGGAGTCAGCTGTCCAATCCCCTCACCTCACTGGAGTCAGCTGTCCAATCACCTCACCTTACTGGAGTCAGCTGTCCAATCACCTCACCTCACTGGAGTCAGCTGTCCAATCACCTCACCGGAGTCAGCTGTCCAATCACCTCACCTCACTGGAGTCAGCTGTCCAATCACCTCACCTCACTGGAGTCAGCTGTCCAATCACCTCACCTCACTGGAGTCAGCTGTCCAATCACCGTCACCTCACTGGGAGTCAGCTGTCCAATCCCCTCACCTCACTGGAGTCAGCTGTCCAATCACCTCACCGGAGTCAGCTGTCCAATCCCCTCACCTCACCGGAGTCAGCTGTCCAATCCCCTCACCTCCCGGAGTCAGCTGTCCAATCACTTCAGTTCACCTCACTGGAGTCAGCTGTCCAATCACCTCACCTCACTGGAGTCAGCTGTCCAATCCCCTCACCTCACTGGAGTCAGCTGTCCAATCACCTCACCTCACTGGAGTCAGCTGTCCCAATCACCTCACCTCACTGGAGTCAGCTGTCCAAATCGCCTCACCATCACTGGAGTCAGCTGTCCAATCACCTCACCGGAGTCAGCTGTCCAATCGCCTCACCTCACTGGAGTCAGCTGTCCAATCCCCTCACTGGAGTCAGCTGTCCAATCACCTCACCTCACTGGAGTCAGCTGTCCAATCACCTCACCTCACTGGAGTCAGCTGTCCAATCCCCTCACCTCACTGGAGTCAGCTGTCCAATCACCTCACCTCACTGGAGTCAGCTGTCCAATCCCCTCACCTCACTGGAGTCAGCTGTCCAATCACCTCACCTCACTGGAGTCAGCTGTCCAATCATCACTCACCTCACTGGAGTCAGCTGTCCAATCACCTCACCTCACTGGAGTCAGCTGTCCAATCACCTCACCTCACTGGAGTCAGCTGTCCAATCCCCTCACCTCACTGGAGTCAGCTGTCCAATCACCTCACCTCACTGGAGTCAGCTGTCCAATCCCCTCACCTCACTGGAGTCAGCTGTCCAATCACCTCACCTCACTGGAGTCAGCTGTCCAATCCCCTCACCTCACTGGAGTCAGCTGTCCAATCACCTCACCGGAGTCAGCTGTCCAATCCCCTCACCTCACCGGAGTCAGCTGTCCAATCCCCTCACCTCACCGGAGTCAGCTGTCCAATCACTTCACCTCACTGGAGTCAGCTGTCCAATCACCTCACCTCACTGGAGTCAGCTGTCCAATCCCCTCACCTCACTGGAGTCAGCTGTCCAATCACCTCACCTCACTGGAGTCAGCTGTCCAATCACCTCACCTCACTGGAGTCAGCTGTCCAATCGCCTCACCTCACTGGAGTCAGCTGTCCAATCACCTCACCGGAGTCAGCTGTCCAATCGCCTCACCTCACTGGAGTCAGCTGTCCAATCCCCTCACTGGAGTCAGCTGTCCAATCACCTCACCTCACTGGAGTCAGCTGTCCAATCACCTCACCTCACTGGAGTCAGCTGTCCAATCCCCTCACCTCACTGGAGTCAGCTGGTCCAATCACCTCACCTCACTGGAGTCAGCTGTCCAATCCCCTCACCTCACTGGAGTCAGCTGTCCAATCACCTCACCTCACTGGAGTCAGCTGTCCAATCACCTCACCTCACTGGAGTCAGCTGTCCAATCAACTCACCTCCTGGAGTCAGCTGTCCAATCCACCTCACCTCACTCACTGGAGTCAGCTGTCCAATCAACTCACCTCACTGGAGTCAGCTGTCCAATCCCCTCACCTCACTGGAGTCAGCTGTCCAATCCCCTCACCTCACTGGAGTCAGCTGTCCAATCACCTCACCGGAGTCAGCTGTCCAATCGCCTCACCTCACTGGAGTCAGCTGTCCAATCCCCTCACTGGAGTCAGCTGTCCAATCACCTCACCTCACTGGAGTCAGCTGTCCAATCACCTCACCTCACTGGAGTCAGCTGTCCAATCCCCTCACCTCACTGAGTCAGCTGTCCAATCACCACCTCACTGGAGTCAGCTGTCCAATCCCCTCCACCTCACTGGAGTCAGCTGGTCAATAGTCCAATCTCCTCACCTCACTGGAGTCAGCTGTCCAAGTCACCTCAACCTCACTGGAGTCAGCTGTCCAATCCCCTCACCTCACTGGATTCAGCTGTCCAATCACCTCACCTCACTGGAGTCAGCTGTCCAATCCCCTCACCTCACTGGAGTCAGCTGTCCAATCACCCTCACCTCACTGGAGTCAGCTGTCCAATCACCTCACCTCACTGGAGTCAGCTGTCCAATCAGCCTCACCTCACTGGAGTCAGCTGTCCAATCCCCTCAACCTCACTGGAGTCAGCTGTCCAATCCCCTCACCTCACTGGAGTCAGCTGTCCATCCCCTCACCTCACTGCAGTCAGCTGTCCAATCACCTCACCGGAGTCAGCTGTCCAATCGCCTCACCTCACGGGAGTCAAGCTGTCCAATCCCCTCACTGGAGTCAGCTGTCCATCACCTCACCTCACTGGAGTCAGCTGTCCAATCACCTCACCTCACTGGAGTCAGCTGTCCAATCCCCTCACCTCACTGGAGTCAGCTGTCCAATCACCTCACCTCACTGGAGTCAGCTGTCCAATCCCCTCACCTCACTGGAGTCAGCTGTCGCAATCACCTCACCTCACTGGGAGTCAGCTGTCCAATCACACCTCACCTCACTGAGTAGTCCAGCTGTCCAATCACCTCACCTCACTGGAGTCAGCTGTCCAATCACCTCACCTCACTGGAGTCAGCTGTCCAATCAACTCACCTCACTGGAGTCAGCTGTCCAATCCCCTCACCTCACTGGAGTCAGCTGTCCAATCCCCTCACCTCACTGCAGTCAGCTGTCCAATCACCTCACCGGAGTCAGCTGTCCAATCGCCTCACCTCACTGGAGTCAGCTGTCCAATCCCCTCACTGGAGTCAGCTGTCCAATCACCTCACCTCACTGGAGTCAGCTGTCCAATCACCTCACCTCACTGGAGTCAGCTGTCCAATCCCCTCACCTCACTGGAGTCCAGCTGTCCAATCACCTCACCTCACTGGAGTCAGCTGTCCAATCCCCCTCACCTCACTGGAGTCAGCTGTCCAATCACCTCACCTCACTGGAGTCAGCTGTCCAATCACCCTCACCTCACTGGAGTCAGCTGTCCAATCCCCTCACCTCACTGGAGTCAGCTGTCCAATCACCTCACCTCACTGGAGTCAGCTGTCCAATCCCCTCACCTCACTGGAGTCAGCTGTCCAATCACCTCACCTCACTGGAGTCAGCTGTCCAATCACCTCACCTCACTGGAGTCAGCTGTCCAATCACCTCACCTCACTGGAGTCAGCTGTCCAATCCCCTCACCTCACTGGAGTCAGCTGTCCAATCCCCTCACCTCACTGGAGTCAGCTGTCCAATCCCCTCACCTCACTGCAGTCAGCTGTCCAATCACCTCACCGGAGTCAGCTGTCCAATCGCCTCACCTCACTGGAGTCAGCTGTCCAATCCCCTCACTGGAGTCAGCTGTCCAATCACCTCACCTCACTGGAGTCAGCTGTCCAATCCCCCTCACCTCACTGGAGTCAGCTGTCCAATCCCCTCACCTCACTGGAGTCAGCTGTCCAATCACCTCACCTCACTGGAGTCAGCTGTCCAATCCCCTCACCTCACTGGAGTCAGCTGTCCAATCACCTCACCTCACTGGAGTCAGCTGTCCAATCCACTCACCTCACTGGAGTTCAGCTGTCCAATCACCTCACCTCACTGGAGTCAGCTGTCCAATCACCTCACCTCACTGGAGTCAGCTGTCCAATCCCCTCACCTCACTGGAGTCAGCCGTCCAATCCCCTCACCTCACTGCAGTCAGCTGTCCAATCACCTCACCGGAGTCAGCTGTCCAATCGCCTCACCTCACTGGAGTCAGCTGTCCAATCCCCTCACTGGAGTCAGCTGTCCAATCACCTCACCTCACTGGAGTCAGCTGTCCAATCACCTCACCTCACTGGAGTCAGCTGTCCAATCCCCTCACCTCACTGGAGTCAGCTGTCCAATCACCTCACCTCACTGGAGTCAGCTGTCCCAATCCCCTCACCTCACTGGAGTCAGCTGTCCAATCACCTCACCTCACTGGAGTCAGCTGTCCAATCACCTCACCTCACTGGAGTCAGCTGTCCAATCCCCTCACCTCACTGGAGTCAGCTGTCCAATCACCTCACCTCACTGGAGTCAGCTGTCCAATCCCCTCACCTCACTGGAGTCAGCTGTCCAATCACCTCACCTCACTGAGGTCAGCTGTCCAATCACCTCACCTCACTGGAGTCAGCTGTCCAATCACCTCACCTCACTGGAGTCAGCTGTCCAATCCCCTCACCTCACTGGAGTCAGCTGTCCAATCCCCTCACCTCACTGGAGTCAGCTGTCCAATCCCCTCACCCTCACTGCAGTCAGCTGTCCAATCACCTCACCGGAGTCAGCTGTCCAATCGCCTCACCTCACTGGAGTCAGCTGTCCAATCCCCTCACTGGAGTCAGCTGTCCAAATCACCTCACCTCACTGGAGTCAGCTTGTCCATCACCTCACCTCACTGGAGTCAGCTGTCCAATCCCCTCACCTCACTGGAGTCAGCTGTCCAATCACCTCACCTCACTGGAGTCAGCTGTCCAATCCCCTCACCTCACTGGAGTCAGCTGTCCAATCACCTCACCTCACTGGAGTCAGCTGTCCAATCACCTCACCTCACTGGAGTCAGCTGTCCAATCACCTCACCTCACTGGAGTCAGCTGTCCAATCCCCTCACCTCACTGGAGTCAGCTGTCCAATCCCCTCACCTCACTGGAGTCAGCTGTCCAATCCCCTCACCTCACTGGAGTCAGCTGTCCAATCCCCTCACCTCACTGCAGTCACCTAAATTTGATTTGATTGGGTACTAACTTATCCTATGAGTTTTAAATGGTCTAATTAGACAACATAGGTAAACCAAAATTCCTGTCTGGATAGTTCAATCCCCATTATTCTTCTTGAGGGTGCCTCAGCACCGATTATCCCCTCCCTGGAGCCCCTCCCTGGAGCCCCTCCCTGGAGCCATAACTGGTCAGGACATACCAGTACTGTAACTGCCTTCAGTGGCCTCACCTAACCTGCTATCCTTGTTTTTCCTGTCACAGTGGTTAGACGAAGGGGAAGAGATAGAGAGAGAATTCATAAAGGAGAGATATATGGAGAAAGAGAGAGAGAGACAGAACGAGACTTTTTGACTTTTTTTGTCTTTCTTTAATCAAACAACATTGTCATTTCATTAAAACCTCAACCCCCCCCCCTTAAATTAAAACAAGAAAATATATCCTGTACTGCTGTACTGCATACATGTACTATCCTCACCTTGCCCCCTACCCCACGATACAAAACAACACCACACGCCACAATAACCAAAAACCTTCTACAACTGTACATCCAAACATCTTCCCCTGCTATATACAGACAGCCCCCCCAACACACCATATCTCCTCAAACATCTTCTCCTGCTATATACAGACAGCCCCCCCAACACACCATATCTCCTCAAACATCTTCTCCTGCTATATACAGACAGCCCCCCCCCAACACACCATATCTCCTCAAACATCTTCTCCTGCTATATACAGACAGCCCCCCCCAACACACCATATCTCCTCAAACATCTTCTCCTGCTATATACAGACAGCCCCCCCAACACACCATATCTCCTCAAAAATCTTCTCCTGCTATATACAGACAGCCCCCCCCCCCCAACACACCATATCTCCTCAAACATCTTCTCCTGCTATATACAGACAGCCCCCCCCAACACACCATATCTCCTGAAACATCTCCACACTTTATCATTTTATACAACTCAAATTCCACCCTAAGGCGCGCAGAGACCATCCCATTAAACACTAGTAAAGGGTCTGTTATCCCCTCCACCTTTGACCCTGTTCCTCCTTGTTAGACAAATAGCTAACTTTGCCTGAGCAAAACAGAAAATTCAACAAAACACATTTGGCCTTCTCTCCTTACTCGAATACCTGTATCCCATTATAAACACCCCAACAGTAAAAACCACCCCCAACCTCTCACACAGACATTCCAACAGAGACATTAATGGAATTAACCTGGTGCACACGGAAAACACATGAATCACAGTTTCTTTCATTACACAGAAAGGACACTCCCGCCCAATTCCCGGTTCAACCTGTGCCAACCAGCTGTTAGTGGCCAGGGCTCCATGAAGAACCCTCCACTGGAGGTCCCCTGACCTCTTTGGTACTGGGAGTTTGTAAAGCCCCCTCCATCTAAAACCCACCATACTCTCCGCCCCACATACCCCCTGCCACTGATGTGCCTTCACTCCTGTTAGGCTCCTAATGTTCCTCACCTTAACACAGAGGTTGTAGAGGGCTTTACCTCCCACCCCTTCAAACTCCCCCAGGCTCAGAGTGTTAAAATCTAACAAGTCCTCCAGACTTGCCAGTCTCCAGTCTCTGCCGTCACCTGCAGTGGCGGAAACATTAGTGGCCCCTCTCCCTTCGGCTGCTCAAACATCCCCCTTACCGGCTCAGACAGTGCCTCCTGGACCTCCTCCAGGAATCTCTCCAGCAGCCTAAAGGGACGTTATTCCTGTTTGTTGTGCCAAGACTTCCGGGCTTTTCCACCCCTCCTCTCTCCCAGCAGTCTCAGGTCACCCAGCCTTTGTAAACCTGCTGCCATCAGTTGCCTCTGCAGGGTGGCCAACTGAACCGATCTCAAAGGGATGGCTGGATTGTGGAGGATAGGCTCTTCCCACACCCACAGCCCAGGCTCCACACCCCCTTCTCGTGTGGGCCTTAGCAGCTGCCAGGCCCTCAGCATTGCAGAGTAAAAATCTGAGAGACCTGCTGTACTCAGCCTCTCCAGCTTCATGAGGAACAGCTGCCGGTCCAACCCTAATCAGCCAGCTCTCCTCAGCAGCGCGCATGCTGGTTCCCTCCAGCCAACATCAGTATGGTACAGCAGTCTCTGCACCACCTTTAGTCGGAAAGCAGCCACCCTGCTCTCCAGTTCCACCAGGCCCTGTCCTCCTTCGTGGATGGTCATGTACAACACTGCCGCCCTCAGCCAGTGATGGCTCGACCAGAAAAAGTCCACCAGCTTGCGTTGCAGGTCTGTGAGCAGACCGGGAGGGGGGGTTGAGGACAGCCAGTTTATGCCACAGGGAAGATGCCACCAGGTTGTTAATTATCAACACCCTCCCTCTATATGACACTTGGGACAGGAGCCACCTCCACCTGGCCAGTCTTGACACCACTGCCTGTGACAGCCCCTCCCAGTTCTTCCTGGTCCACATCTCCGAGCCCAGGTACACCCCCAACACTTTAAGCCCTTCACAACCCCACTGCAAACCCCCTGGAAGCAGAGGAGGCGCCCTATCCCCCCATACGCCACATAACAGCGCTTTGCTCTTGCCCCAGTTTACCTTAGCTGACGAAGCTCCCTCGTACCTTCCAGACTAGTCTCTAGTGCCTGCATATCCTGACCATCCCAGACCATCACAGAAACGTCATCTGCATATGCTGACACTGCTATTCCTGTCATCACACCCATGCCTGTCCAGCACACTCCCTGCAGTCTCCTGCGTAGCCCGACCAAAAAAAGGCTCAATGGCTAGTGTATATAACTGCCCAGATAGAGGGCATCCTTGTCTAATGCCCCGTCTCACCCAGACTGGCCTACTGAGCCCCCGTTCCACCTTGACCATACATGACGCCCCAGCATACCACATTTTCACACAGGTCAAAAACCTTTCCCCAAACCCAAAAACAGACATCACATTAGACAGATACTCATGGTCCACTCTATCAAAAGCCTTTTCTTGGTCTAAAGAGACCAGTCCAAAGTTCACATTAGAACCTCTCGACAAGTCCAACGTGTCCCTGATTAAGAACAAGTTGTCCATGATTGAGTGTCCCGGTACACAATATGTTTGGTCCTTGTGTACTATCGAGTCCAGTTGGGACTTCAGTCTGTTAGAGAGGACCTTGGCAAATATCTTGTAGTCCGCACAGAGCAATGCCACAGGCCTCTAGTTCTTAAGTTCACACAAGTCCCCTTTTTTAGGCAGGACAGTCAGGACACTCATCGGCAACTCTCCTACCCTGATGCATTCACGCAATACGCAAAAGAAGTCCAGTCCAATTATTCCCCAGAATTTTTTATAAAACTCCACTGAGAGTCCATCGACCCCCGGTGCACGACCGGTGGACATCTGGGTTACGGCATCTGCCAGTTCATGGGACAACAGAGGAATGTCCATTTCATCCCTCTTTGCCAGAGAGAGCTTAGGGAGTTCTGAAAACAAGACCTGAGCACACATAGGATCACACAGTTCTGCTCTATACAACTCAGTATAAAACTCAACAGTCTGCTCCCGCATCGCCCCCACCACAGAGGTCATCCGCCCATCAGACAGCCGTAGACAATGCTTCACCGCTCTGTCTTTCCAAACCAAAGAAGAAGGAGCTGGGAGCGTCCATCTCCTTGAGCATGGAGAACGTAGCTCTTACAAGTGCTCCCTTTCTTTAACCTGGAAAAAAACTGCCCAGGTCCCTACGTAATTCAGCTAAATTATCTTGGAGGCCTACATTGCCTTGCCCCACCATCTCTACCGCCATCTCAATAATACTACGCTCGAGTCCCCCCAATACTCTCCTAGCCTCTGAGGATGAGAGAGCTGTATACTCTAGGGAGTTTTTCCTAGACACCGTGCTTCTCAACCTGCATTGCTTGCTGTTTGGGGTTTTAGGCTGTGTTTCTGTACAGCACTTTGAGATATCAGCTGATGTAAGAAGGGCTATATAAATACATTGGATTTGATTTGATTTGACAGAAAAGCCCAATTTAGACTTTCCCCACATCCCACCGTTGACTCTGAGACTCATACTCCTCTTTTTGTTGCCTCCACCTTTCCCAAAAAGTCTGGATACCTGAGCAAAAAAGTAGCGTCTTGTAAGAGCTTTACATTAAACGTCCAATAGGATGCATGCCGAGGCCCTGGTGAAATAGACAGCCGAGCCATGGTTATGTGATGATCGGAAAACCCCACTGGGAGAATAGGCCCAACAGCCTATTGCTCCGATTCCTAGACATATAAAACCGATCAAGTCGGGCTGCACTCACCCTAACCCCAAAGACCTTCACCCATGTATACTATCTTGTGTTGGGATGTTTAGTTCTCCAAACATCCACTAGGTTGAACTGATTAATGATGTCCCTTAACACGCCCACTGACCCTGAATGACGCTCTTCTCCATGTCTGTCTTTCGTAAAATCCATTGTACAGTTCCAGTCTTCGCCGACCACCAGCATCTCCTCAGGCGCTACCTGTGAGAGTTCCTGTCTAAGACTCCCAAATAGAACCCCCCTCTCTCTTCCTGTGTTAGGCGCATACACATTTATAAAGACAAATCCAT
>NW_021822765.1:51784-90754 GCF_901001165.1 Salmo trutta | reverse complement strand
GAGGAGAGAGGAGAGAGAGAGAGAGAGAGAGAGAGAGAGAGGGAGAGAGACCTTCTAAACTTCCATGGCTAGTTGCAGGTGGAACGTTGAAATTTAGGAAACGCTCCATTATTAAATCAAAATAAATGTTTGCGCGATTGAGTAATACAGCAATGTATAATACAGCAATTTTGTCCATTTAAACATTTTCTCTCATTGATCGAGACAGTCTTACACACGCACACACACACACACACACACACACACACAAGATAACATCATGACCATACTGTGCATAAGTTCAGAGGTTCACGGAAAAGGAAAACTTTCACAACTACACTGTTCATGACCTTTGACCTTTGTTTGTTCCTGTAATTGTTCAAATGTATTCAGAGGGGCCCAAGGGGACAGATAATCTGCATCCCAGTTGGCACCCTATTCCCTACGCAGTGCACTATTTTTGACCGGAGCCCCTAAGACTAGTCAAAAGTAGAGCACTATGTAGGGAATAGGGTGCCATTTGGGACTCTCTCTCTCTTTTCCCTTGGTTATAAATAAATACATTATGTGTAATCTCCATGATAACCAAAGCACTCCTCAAAGATAAATAATATATTTTTGTCCACGCTCCTTCATGAGCCTATCTAAGACTATTAGACCTGCTAGCGTCTCTCATTGGCCTCAAAGTGATGCTAAGAATGTATGCTTGATTTTGTGGGGGCATGTCCAGCCCGATTCAGCCACGGGCCGGTTCAGATCCGGTTTCACGCTTGGCTACGATGTGTGCTATAACAAAACCAGACAAATACATATCAACCACAGATACACAGAGATACTAGAAGAGAAAGAGAGCACTACTGTTAACCAGGACCCATAGTGCACTACTGTTAACCAGGACCCATAGTGCACTACTGTTAACCAGGACCCATAGTGATCTACTGTTAACCAGGACCCATAGTGCACTACTGTTAACCAGGACCCATAGTACACTACTGTTGACCAGGACCCACAGTGCACTACTGTTAACCAGGACCCATAGTGCTCTACTGTTAACCAGGACCCATAGTGCTCTACTGTTAACCAGGACCCATAGAGCTCTACTGTTAACCAGGACCCATAGTGCACTACTGTTAACCAGGACCCATAGTGCACTACTGTTAACCAGGACCCATAGAGCTCTACTGTTAACCATGACCCATAGAGCTCTACTGTTAACCAGGACCCATAGTGCTCTACTGTTGACCAGGACCCATAGTGCTCTACTGTTAACCAGGACCCATAGTGCACTACTGTTAACCAGGACCCATAGTGCACTACTGTTAACCAGGACCCATAGTGCACTACTGTTGACCAGGACCCACAGTGCACTACTGTTAACCAGGACCCATAGTGCTCTACTGTTAACCAGGACCCATAGTGCTCTACTGTTAACCAGGACCCATAGAGCTCTACTGTTAACCAGGACCCATTGTGCACTACTGTTAACCAGGACCCATAGTGCACTACTGTTAACCAGGACCCATAGAGCTCTACTGTTAACCAGGACCCATAGAGCACTACTGTTAACCAGGACCCATAGTGCTCTACTGTTAACCAGGACCCATGACTCTACTGTTACCAGACTCTACTGTTAACCAGGACCCATAGTGCACTACTGTTAACCAGGACCCATAGTGCTCTACTGTTAACCAGGACCCATAGTGCACTACTGTTAACCAGGACCCATAGTGCTCTACTGTTAACCAGGACCCATAGTGCACTACTGTTAACCAGGACCCATAGTGCTCTACTGTTAACCAGGACCCATAGAGCTCTACTGTTAACCAGGACCCATAGTGCACTACTGTTAACCAGGACCCATAGTGCTCTACTGTTAACCAGGACCCATAGTGCTCTACTGTTAACCAGGACCCATAGTGCTCTACTGTTAACCAGGACCCATAGTGCACTACTGTTAACCAGGACCCATAGTGCACTACTGTTAACCAGGACCCATAGTGCTCTACTGTTAACCAGGACCCATAGTGCACTACTGTTAACCAGGACCCATAGTGCTCTACTGTTAACCAGGACCCATAGTGCACTACTGTTAACCAGGACCCATAGTGCCTCTACTGTTAACCAGGACCCATAGTGCACTACTGTTAACCAGGACCCATAGTGCACTACTGTTAACCAGGACCCATAGTGCACTACTGTTAACCAGGACCCATAGTGCACTACTGTTGACCAGGACCCATAGTGCTCTACTGTTAACCAGGACCCATAGTGCACTACTGTTAACCAGGACCCATAGTGCACTACTGTTGACCAGGACCCATAGTGCTCTACTGTTAACCAGGACCCATAGTGCACTACTGTTAACCAGGACCCATAGTGCACTACTGTTAACCAGGACCCATAGTGGACTACTGTTAACCAGGACCCATAGTGCACTACTTTTAACCAGGACCCATAGTGCACTACTGTTAACCAGGACCCATAGTGCACTACTGTTAACCAGGACCCATAGTGCACTACTGTTAACCAGGACCCATAGTGCTCTACTGTTAACCAGGACCCATAGTGCACTACTGTTAACCAGGACCCATAGTGCTCTACTGTTAACCAGGACCCATAGGGCTCTAGTGTTGACCAGGACCCATAGAGCTCTACTGTTAACCAGGACCCATAGTGCTCTACTGTTAACCAGGACCCATAGTGCTCTACTGTTAACCAGGACCCATAGTGCACTACTGTTAACCAGGACCCATAGTGCACTACTGTTAACCAGGACCCATAGGGCTCTAGTGTTGACCAGGACCCATAGAGCTCTACTGTTAACCAGGACCCATAGTGCACTACTGTTAACCAGGACCCATAGTGCACTACTGTTAACCAGGACCCATAGTGCACTACTGTTAACCAGGACCCATAGTGCACTACTGTTAACCAGGACCCATAGTGCTCTACTGTTAACCAGGACCCATAGTGCACTACTGTTAACCAGGACCCATAGTGCACTACTGTTAACCAGGACCCATAGTGCTCTACTGTTAACCAGGACCCATAGTGCACTACTGTTAACCAGGACCCATAGTGCACTACTGTTAACCAGGACCCATAGTGCACTACTGTTAACCAGGACCCATAGTGCACTACTGTTAACCAGGACCCATAGAGCTCTACTGTTGACCAGGACCCATAGAGCTCTACTGTTAACCAGGACCCATAGTGCACTACTGTTAACCAGGACCCATAGTGCACTACTGTTAACCAGGACCCATAGTGCACTACTGTTAACCAGGACCCATAGTGCACTACTGTTAACCAGGACCCATAGTGCACTACTGTTGACCAGGACCCATAGAGCTCTACTGTTGACCAGGACCCATAGTGCACTACTGTTAACCAGGACCCATAGTGCACTGCTGTTAACCAGGACCCATAGTGCACTACTGTTAACCAGGACCCATAGTGCACTACTGTTAACCAGGACCCATAGAGCTCTACTGTTGACCAGGACCCATAGAGCTCTACTGTTGACCAGGACCCATAGAGCTCTACTGTTAACCAGGACCCATAGAGCTCTACTGTTAACCAGGACCCATAGTGCACTACTGTTAACCAGGACCCATAGAGCTCTACTGTTAACCAGGACCCATAGTGCACTACTGTTAACCAGGACCCATAGTGCACTACTGTTAACCAGGACCCATAGTGCACTACTGTTAACCAGGACCCATAGTGCTCTACTGTTAACCAGGACCCATAGTGCACTACTGTTAACCAGGACCCATAGTGCACTACTGTTAACCAGGACCCATAGTGCACTACTGTTAACCAGGACCCATAGTGCACTACTGTTAACCAGGACCCATAGTGCTCTACTGTTAACCAGGACCCATAGTGCACTACTGTTAACCAGGACCCATAGTGCACTACTGTTAACCAGGACCCATAGTGCACTACTGTTAACCAGGACCCATAGTGCACTACTGTTAACCAGGACCCATAGTGCTCTACTGTTAACCAGGACCCATAGGGCACTAGTGTTGACCAGGACCCATAGAGCTCTACTGTTAACCAGGACCCATAGAGCTCTACTGTTAACCAGGACCCATAGTGCTCTACTGTTAACCAGGACCCATAGTGCACTACTGTTAACCAGGACCCATAGTGCTCTACTGTTAACCAGGACCCATAGTGCACTACTGTTAACCAGGACCCATAGAGCTCTACTGTTAACCAGGACCCATAGAGCACTACTGTTGACCAGGACCCATAGAGCTCTACTGTTAACCAGGACCCATAGTGCACTATTGTTAACCAGGACCCATAGAGCTCTACTGTTAACCAGGACCCATAGGGCTCTACTGTTAACCAGGACCCATAGTGCTCTACTGTTGACCAGGACCCATAGTGCACTACTGTTAACCAGGACCCATAGTGCTCTACTGTTAACCAGGACCCATAGTGCTCTACTGTTGACCAGGACCCATAGTGCTCTACTGTTGACCAGGACCCATAGTGCTCTACTGTTGACCAGGACCCATAGTGCTCTACTGTTAACCAGGACCCATAGAGCTCTACTGTTAACCAGGACCCATAGTGCTCTACTGTTAACCAGGACCCATAGAGCTCTACTGTTAACCAGGACCCATAGTGCTCTACTGTTAACCAGGACCCATAGAGCTCTACTGTTAACCAGGACCCATAGTGCTCTACTGTTAACCAGGACCCATAGAGCTCTACTGTTGACCAGGACCCATAGTGCTCTACTGTTGACCAGGACCCATAGTGCTCTACTGTTAACCAGGACCCATAGTGCTCTACTGTTGACCAGGACCCATAGTGCTCTACTGTTAACCAGGACCCATAGTGCACTACTGTTAACCAGGACCCATAGTGCACTACTGTTAACCAGGACCCATAGTGCACTACTGTTAACCAGGACCCATAGTGCACTACTGTTAACCAGGACCCATAGTGCACTACTGTTAACCAGGACCCATAGTGCACTACTGTTAACCAGGACCCATAGTGCACTACTGTTAACCAGGACCCATAGTGCACTACTGTTAACCAGGACCCATAGTGCACTACTGTTAACCAGGACCCATAGAGCTCTACTGTTGACCATGACCCATAGAGCTCTACTGTTAACCAGGACCCATAGTGCACTACTGTTAACCAGGACCCATAGTGCACTACTGTTAACCAGGACCCATAGTGCACTACTGTTAACCAGGACCCATAGTGCTCTACTGTTAACCAGGACCCATAGGGCTCTAGTGTTGACCAGGACCCATAGAGCTCTACTGTTAACCAGGACCCATAGAGCTCTACTGTTAACCAGGACCCATAGTGCTCTACTGTTAACCAGGACCCATAGTGCACTACTGTTAACCAGGACCCATAGTGCTCTACTGTTAACCAGGACCCATAGTGCACTACTGTTAACCAGGACCCATAGAGCTCTACTGTTAACCAGGACCCATAGAGCACTACCGTTGACCAGGACCCATAGTGCACTACTGTTAACCAGGACCCATAGTGCACTACTGTTAACCAGGACCCATAGTGCTCTACTGTTAACCAGGACCCATAGTGCACTACTGTTAACCAGGACCCATAGTGCTCTACTGTTAACCAGGACCCATAGGGCTCTAGTGTTGACCAGGACCCATAGAGCTCTACTGTTAACCAGGACCCATAGTGCTCTACTGTTAACCAGGACCCATAGTGCTCTACTGTTAACCAGGACCCATAGTGCACTACTGTTAACCAGGACCCATAGTGCACTACTGTTAACCAGGACCCATAGGGCTCTAGTGTTGACCAGGACCCATAGAGCTCTACTGTTAACCAGGACCCATAGTGCACTACTGTTAACCAGGACCCATAGTGCACTACTGTTAACCAGGACCCATAGTGCACTACTGTTAACCAGGACCCATAGTGCACTACTGTTAACCAGGACCCATAGTGCTCTACTGTTAACCAGGACCCATAGTGCACTACTGTTAACCAGGACCCATAGTGCACTACTGTTAACCAGGACCCATAGTGCTCTACTGTTAACCAGGACCCATAGTGCACTACTGTTAACCAGGACCCATAGTGCACTACTGTTAACCAGGACCCATAGTGCACTACTGTTAACCAGGACCCATAGTGCACTACTGTTAACCAGGACCCATAGTGCACTACTGTTAACCAGGACCCATAGTGCACTACTGTTAACCAGGACCCATAGTGCACTACTGTTAACCAGGACCCATAGTGCACTACTGTTAACCAGGACCCATAGTGCACTACTGTTAACCAGGACCCATAGTGCACTACTGTTAACCAGGACCCATAGTGCACTACTGTTAACCAGGACCCATAGTGCACTACTGTTAACCAGGACCCATAGTGCACTACTGTTAACCAGGACCCATAGAGCTCTACTGTTGACCAGGACCCATAGAGCTCTACTGTTAACCAGGACCCATAGTGCACTACTGTTAACCAGGACCCATAGTGCACTACTGTTAACCAGGACCCATAGTGCACTACTGTTAACCAGGACCCATAGTGCACTACTGTTAACCAGGACCCATAGTGCACTACTGTTGACCAGGACCCATAGAGCTCTACTGTTGACCAGGACCCATAGTGCACTACTGTTAACCAGGACCCATAGTGCACTGCTGTTAACCAGGACCCATAGTGCACTACTGTTAACCAGGACCCATAGTGCACTACTGTTAACCAGGACCCATAGAGCTCTACTGTTGACCAGGACCCATAGAGCTCTACTGTTGACCAGGACCCATAGAGCTCTACTGTTAACCAGGACCCATAGAGCTCTACTGTTAACCAGGACCCATAGTGCACTACTGTTAACCAGGACCCATAGAGCTCTACTGTTAACCAGGACCCATAGTGCACTACTGTTAACCAGGACCCATAGTGCACTACTGTTAACCAGGACCCATAGTGCACTACTGTTAACCAGGACCCATAGTGCTCTACTGTTAACCAGGACCCATAGTGCACTACTGTTAACCAGGACCCATAGTGCACTACTGTTAACCAGGACCCATAGTGCACTACTGTTAACCAGGACCCATAGTGCACTACTGTTAACCAGGACCCATAGTGCTCTACTGTTAACCAGGACCCATAGTGCACTACTGTTAACCAGGACCCATAGTGCACTACTGTTAACCAGGACCCATAGTGCTCTACTGTAACCAGGACCCATAGGCACTACTGTTAACCAGGACCCATAGTGCTCTACTGTTAACCAGGACCCATAGGGCCTAGTGTTGACCAGGACCCATAGAGCTCTACTGTTAACCAGGACCCATAGAGCTCTACTGTTAACCAGGACCCATAGTGCTCTACTGTTAACCAGGACCCATAGTGCACTACTGTTAACCAGGACCCATAGTGCTCTACTGTTAACCAGGACCCATAGTGCACTACTGTTAACCAGGACCCATAGAGCTCTACTGTTAACCAGGACCCATAGAGCACTACTGTTGACCAGGACCCATAGAGCTCTACTGTTAACCAGGACCCATAGTGCACTATTGTTAACCAGGACCCATAGAGCTCTACTGTTAACCAGGACCCATAGGGCTCTACTGTTAACCAGGACCCATAGTGCTCTACTGTTGACCAGGACCCATAGTGCACTACTGTTAACCAGGACCCATAGTGCTCTACTGTTAACCAGGACCCATAGTGCTCTACTGTTGACCAGGACCCATAGTGCTCTACTGTTGACCAGGACCCATAGTGCTCTACTGTTGACCAGGACCCATAGTGCTCTACTGTTAACCAGGACCCATAGAGCTCTACTGTTAACCAGGACCCATAGTGCTCTACTGTTAACCAGGACCCATAGAGCTATACTGTTAACCAGGACCCATAGTGCTCTACTGTTAACCAGGACCCATAGAGCTCTACTGTTAACCAGGACCCATAGTGCTCTACTGTTAACCAGGACCCATAGAGCTCTACTGTTGACCAGGACCCATAGTGCTCTACTGTTGACCAGGACCCATAGTGCTCTACTGTTAACCAGGACCCATAGTGCTCTACTGTTGACCAGGACCCATAGTGCTCTACTGTTAACCAGGACCCATAGTGCACTACTGTTAACCAGGACCCATAGTGCACTACTGTTAACCAGGACCCATAGTGCACTACTGTTAACCAGGACCCATAGTGCACTACTGTTAACCAGGACCCATAGTGCACTACTGTTAACCAGGACCCATAGTGCACTACTGTTAACCAGGACCCATAGTGCACTACTGTTAACCAGGACCCATAGTGCACTACTGTTAACCAGGACCCATAGTGCACTACTGTTAACCAGGACCCATAGTGCACTAGTGTTAACCAGGACCCATAGTGCACTACTGTTAACCAGGACCCATAGAGCTCTACTGTTGACCATGACCCATAGAGCTCTACTGTTAACCAGGACCCATAGTGCACTACTGTTAACCAGGACCCATAGTGCACTACTGTTAACCAGGACCCATAGTGCACTACTGTTAACCAGGACCCATAGTGCTCTACTGTTAACCAGGACCCATAGGGCTCTAGTGTTGACCAGGACCCATAGAGCTCTACTGTTAACCAGGACCCATAGAGCTCTACTGTTAACCAGGACCCATAGTGCTCTACTGTTAACCAGGACCCATAGTGCACTACTGTTAACCAGGACCCATAGTGCTCTACTGTTAACCAGGACCCATAGTGCACTACTGTTAACCAGGACCCATAGAGCTCTACTGTTAACCAGGACCCATAGAGCACTACCGTTGACCAGGACCCATAGAGCTCTACTGTTAACCAGGACCCATAGTGCACTATTGTTAACCAGGACCCATAGAGCTCTACTGTTAACCAGGACCCATAGGGCTCTACTGTTAACCAGGACCCATAGTGCTCTACTGTTGACCAGGACCCATAGTGCACTACTGTTAACCAGGACCCATAGTGCTCTACTGTTAACCAGGACCCATAGTGCTCTACTGTTGACCAGGACCCATAGTGCTCTACTGTTGACCAGGACCCATAGTGCTCTACTGTTAACCAGGACCCATAGAGCTCTACTGTTAACCAGGACCCATAGTGCTCTACTGTTAACCAGGACCCATAGAGCTCTACTGTTAACCAGGACCCATAGTGCACTACTGTTAACCAGGACCCATAGAGCTCTACTGTTGACCAGGACCCATAGTGCTCTACTGTTAACCAGGACCCATAGTGCTCTACTGTTGACCAGGACCCATAGTGCTCTACTGTTAACCAGGACCCATAGAGCTCTACTGTTAACCAGGACCCATAGTGCTCTACTGTTAACCAGGACCCATAGTGCTCTACTGTTAACCAGGACCCATAGAGCTCTACTGTTGACCAGGACCCATAGTGCACTACTGTTAACCAGGACCCATAGTGCTCTACTGTTAACCAGGACCCATAGAGCTCTACTGTTAACCAGGACCCATAGTGCTCTACTGTTAACCAGGACCCATAGTGCTCTACTGTTGACCAGGACCCATAGTGCACTACTGTTAACCAGGACCCATAGTGCTCTACTGTTAACCAGGACCCATAGTGCTCTACTGTTGACCAGGACCCATAGTGCTCTACTGTTGACCAGGACCCATAGTGCTCTACTGTTGACCAGGACCCATAGTGCTCTACTGTTAACCAGGACCCATAGAGCTCTACTGTTAACCAGGACCCATAGTGCTCTACTGTTAACCAGGACCCATAGAGCTCTACTGTTGACCAGGACCCATAGTGCTCTACTGTTAACCAGGACCCATAGTGCTCTACTGTTAACCAGGACCCATAGTGCTCTACTGTTAACCAGGACCCATAGTGCTCTACTGTTAACCAGGACCCATAGTGCTCTACTGTTAACCAGGACCCATAGGGCTCTACTGTTGACCAGGACCCATAGTGCTCTACTGTTAACCAGGACCCATAGAGGACTACTGTTGACCAGGACCCATAGAGGACTACTGTTGACCAGGACCCATAGAGGACTACTGTTGACCATTTGGGACACAGCCAAAGACAGCCCTAGGAGAATAGAGGGATTCCAGGCATAGCATGGCTGTTTCCTCTTGCGGTCATCAGTAGTAATGCATGTGTCTGTCTCCTGGACTGGGGTGTTCGCTTCATGTGTTGTTTCCTGTGGCATTATTTATTTATCCTGGATAATTGTATGTGAAACTAGAAACCGCCCTAGCTGGTATGTCTGGAAGACACGTGTGTGTGTGTGTGTGTGTGTGTGTGTGTGTGTGTGTGTGTGTGTGTGTGTGTGTGTGTGTGTGTGTGTGTGTCTTAAAACAGCATTTAGCCAAGATGAAAGTTCCAGCGCTGTCATGGCAATGTGACAGTCAAGGTCATCACATTACAGTAGAGACAGTCAAGGTCATTATATACTGACCCCTCTACAGTACTCACTGTTACCATAGCAACATATACTGACCCCGCTACAGTACTCACTGTTACCATAGCAACATATACTGACCCCCTCTACAGTACTCACTGTTACCATAGCAACATATACTGACCCCTCTACAGTACTCACTGTTACCATAGCAACATATACTGACCCCGCTACAGTACTCACTGTTACCATAGCAACATATACTGACCCCCTCTACAGTACTCACTGTTACCATAGCAACATATACTGACCCCTCTACAGTACTCACTGTTACCATAGCAACATATACTGACCCCTCTACAGTACTCACTGTTACCATAGCAACATATACTGACCCCTCTACAGTACTCACTGTTACCATAGCAACATATACTGACCCCCTCTACAGTACTCACTGTTACCATAGCAACATATACTGACCCCTCTACAGTACTCACTGTTACCATAGCAACATATACTGACCCCCTCTAAAGTACTCACTGTTACCATAGCAACATATACTGACCCCTCTACAGTACTCACTGTGCAAAGGCAAATGATGTGTACCAAATGGCACCCTATTATCTTATGGTGTGCTACTTTTGACCAGGACCCGTAGAGCTTTTGCCAAAAGTAGTGCACTACATTGCCATTTGGGAGCAGCCATAGGCTTATTCTCTGTAGCTCCATCCTGTAGACTGGGAACAAGCAAATAGCTCAGCCACATCTTAATTATGACCACTTTTACAGTGCTTTACCTAGACTTTCCTACTTAAATTAAGGTTAAAGAAAAAATAAAAATAAAAAAATACAGTAAATCTGACCACATAAGAGAGACATATGTACACATGAACATTAAATGTCTAGTTGTTTATAACACATTCCGTGCTGCTCAGCCGCACCCAGGGTGGAATGTTTCCAGGTGAGGTCCTACCGTCGACGGCCCCGGTCTCCGTATCGCCGTCTGGGACGGGGCGTGTGCTGGGACCGGGCGGTCGAGCAGAAAGACAAAACATCTTCACGCACAAACGTTTCAAGGACCGGTTGTAATTCTACAAACTAAAGTAAGTAGCAAAACAACCGTGTTTTAGTCCGTTTTCATATGATTTACAGCAGCTATCTGTGCAGTAGTTGTTTAACCTGCTAGTTTAACTAACGTTAATGGTCAGAGAGACTCTCCGATGAGGTTCACATCACCTACTTGTTTGTTATATCAAATTGGTCAAGCAGAAGTTAGTTAGTAGTTAACTATACTACTCTAGACAGCGTGAAATAATAAAATAGACCTTGTTATTATTGTCAGAGACCATACACAACATTATCGACAAGTTTACCAGCGGCATTGCGTTTAGCGTTATTTCAGACAGTATCTTGTGGAACAGCTGGAACAGCTGTCCGCTTGTCAGACTTTACAAACATATTGCTTTATTCTCTGTCCAGGGATCTTTTCTGCTTTGTGAACAAACAAGTGTAGCCCTGAATATGATGTTTCAAGGCTTAGTTATTATTATTATCACACTGTCTAGTATTGACATTTAACTAGAAAATGTACTATTGATTATGTTTTTAATATTAAAATCAAACGTTATTTGTCACATATGCCGAATAGTATAGACCTTGAAATGCTTATGTAACCGATGTGAAATGTCTAGTTAGTTAGCGGTGATGCGCGCTAATTGCTCTGCAAGGGCTGCGATGGGTAACAATGCTTCATGGGGTGTCAGTTGTTGATGTGTGCAGAGGGTCCCTGATTCGAGCCCAGGTTGGGGCGAGGAGAGGGACGGAAGGTTATACTGTTACACTTACTAACAAGCCCTTAACCAACAGTGAGTTAAGAGTTAAGAAAATATTTAATAAAGTTAAAAAAAAGTACATAAAGTAACACAATAAAATAACTGTATAGGAGGCTATATACAGGGTATTACGGTACAGAGTCAATGTGGAGGCTATATACAGGGTGTTACGGTACAGAGTCAATGTGGAGGCTATATACAGGGTGTTACGGTACAGAGTCAATGTGGAGGCTATATACAGGGTGTTACGGTACAGAGTCAATGTGGAGGCTATATACAGGGTGTTACGGTACAGAGTCAATGTGGAGGCTATATACAGGGTGTTACGGTACAGAGTCAATGTGGAGGCTATATACAGGGTGTTACGGTACAGAGTCAATGTGGAGGCTATATACAGGGTGTTACGGTACAGAGTCAATGTGGAGGCTATATACAGGGTGTTACGGTACAGAGTCAATGTGGAGTCTATATACAGGGTGTACCGGTACAGAGTCAATGTGGAGGCTATATACAGGGTGTACCAGTACAGAGTCAATGTGGAGACTATATACAGGGGGTACCGGTACAGAGTCAATGTGGAGGCTATATACAGGGGGTACCGATACAGAGTCAATGTGGAGGCTATATACAGGGGGTACCGGTACAGAGTCAATGTGGAGGCTATATACAGGGGGTACCGGTACAGAGTCAATGTGGAGGCTATATACAGGGGGAACCGGTACAGAGTCAATGTGGAGACTATATACAGGGGGTACCGGTACAGAGTCAATGTGGAGGCTATATACAGGGGGAACTGGTACAGAGTCAATGTGGAGGCTATATACAGGGGGTACCGGTACAGAGTCAATGTGGAGGCTATATACAGGGTGTTACAGTACAGAGTCAATGTGGAGGCTATATACAGGGTGTTACAGTACAGAGTCAATGTGGAGGCTATAAACAGGGGGTACTGGTACAGAGTCAATGTGGAGGCTATATACAGGGGGTACTGGTACAGAGTCAATGTGGAGGCTATATACAGGGTGTACCAGTACAGAGTCAATGTGGAGACTATATACAGGGGGTACCGGTACAGAGTCAATGTGGAGGCTATATACAGGGGGTACCGATACAGAGTCAATGTGGAGGCTATATACAGGGGGTACCGGTACAGAGTCAATGTGGAGGCTATATACAGGGGGTACCGGTACAGAGTCAATGTGGAGGCTATATACAGGGGGAACCGGTACAGAGTCAATGTGGAGACTATATACAGGGGGTACCGGTAAAGAGTCAATGTGGAGACTATATACAGGCGGTACCGGTACAGAGTCAATGTGGAGGCTATATACAGGGGGAACTGGTACAGAGTCAATGTGGAGGCTATATACAGGGGGTACCGGTACAGAGTCAATGTGGAGGCTATATACAGGGTGTTACAGTACAGAGTCAATGTGGAGGCTATATACAGGGTGTTACAGTACAGAGTCAATGTGGAGGCTATAAACAGGGGGTACTGGTACAGAGTCAATGTGGAGGCTATATACAGGGGGTACTGGTACAGAGTCAATGTGGAGGCTATATACAGGGGGTACCGGTACAGAGTCAATGTGGAGGCTATATACAGGGGGTACCGATACAGAGTCAATGTGGAGGCTATATACAGGGGGTACTGGTACAGAGTCAATGTGGAGGCTATATACAGGGGGTACCGGTACAGAGTCAATGTGGAGGCTATATACAGGGTGTTACAGTACAGAGTCAATGTGGAGGCTATATACAGGGTGTTACAGTACAGAGTCAATGTGGAGGCTATATACAGGGGGTACCGGTACAGAGTCAATGTGGAGGCTATATACAGGGTGTTACAGTACAGAGTCAATGTGGAGGCTATATACAGGGTGTTACAGTACAGAGTCAATGTGGAGGCTATATACAGGGGGTACTGGTACAGAGTCAATGTGGAGGCTATATACAGGGGGTACCGGTACAGAGTCAATGTGGAGGCTATATACAGGGTGTTACGGTAAAGAGTCAATGTGGAGGCTATATACAGGGGGTACCGGTACAGAGTCAATGTGGAGGCTATGTACAGGGGGTATAGGTACAGAGTCAATGTGGAGGCTATATACAGGGTGTTACAGTACAGAGTCAATGTGGAGGCTATAAACAGGGGGTACTGGTACAGAGTCAATGTGGAGGCTATATACAGGGGGTACTGGTACAGAGTCAGTGTGGAGGCTATATACAGGGTGTACCAGTACAGAGTCAATGTGGAGACTATATACAGGGGGTACCGGTACAGAGTCAATGTGGAGGCTATATACAGGGGGTACCGATACAGAGTCAATGTGGAGGCTATATACAGGGGGTACCGGTACAGAGTCAATGTGGAGGCTATATACAGGGGGTACCGGTACAGAGTCAATGTGGAGGCTATATACAGGGGGAACCGGTACAGAGTCAATGTGGAGACTATATACAGGGGGTACCGGTAAAGAGTCAATGTGGAGACTATATACAGGCGGTACCGGTACAGAGTCAATGTGGAGGCTATATACAGGGGAACTGGTACAGAGTCAATGTGGAGGCTATATACAGGGGGTACCGGTACAGAGTCAATGTGGAGGCTATATACAGGGTGTTACAGTACAGAGTCAATGTGGAGGCTATATACAGGGTGTTACAGTACAGAGTCAATGTGGAGGCTATAAACAGGGGGTACTGGTACAGAGTCAATGTGGAGGCTATATACAGGGGGTACTGGTACAGAGTCAATGTGGAGGCTATATACAGGGGGTACCGGTACAGAGTCAATGTGGAGGCTATATACAGGGGGTACCGATACAGAGTCAATGTGGAGGCTATATACAGGGGGTACTGGTACAGAGTCAATGTGGAGGCTATATACAGGGGGTACCGGTACAGAGTCAATGTGGAGGCTATATACAGGGTGTTACAGTACAGAGTCAATGTGGAGGCTATATACAGGGTGTTACAGTACAGAGTCAATGTGGAGGCTATATACAGGGGGTACCGGTACAGAGTCAATGTGGAGGCTATATACAGGGTGTTACAGTACAGAGTCAATGTGGAGGCTATATACAGGGTGTTACAGTACAGAGTCAATGTGGAGGCTATATACAGGGGGTACTGGTACAGAGTCAATGTGGAGGCTATATACAGGGGGTACCGGTACAGAGTCAATGTGGAGGCTATATACAGGGTGTTACGGTAAAGAGTCAATGTGGAGGCTATATACAGGGGGTACCGGTACAGAGTCAATGTGGAGGCTATGTACAGGGGGTATAGGTACAGAGTCAATGTGGAGGCTATATACAGGGGGTACCGGTACAGAGTCAATGTGGAGGCTATATACAGGGGGTACCGGTACAGAGTCAATGTGGAGGCTATATACAGGGGGTACCGGTACAGAGTCAATGTGGAGACTATATACAGGCGGTACCGGTACAGAGTCAATGTGGAGGCTATATACAAGGGGGAACCGGTACAGAGTCAATGTGGAGGCTATATACAAGGGGGAACCGGTACAGAGTCAATGTGGAGGCTATATACAGGGTGTTACATCTTGACTATGTTCTGTTATAATATCCACCCGGCACAGCCAGAAGAGGACTGGCCACCCCTCATAGCCTGGTTCCTCTCTAGGTTTCTTCCTAGGTTTTTGGCCTTTCTCAGGAGTTTTTCCTAGGGAGTTTTTCCCAGCCACCGTGCTTCTTTCACATTCATTGCTTGCTGTTTGGGGTTTTAGGCTGGGTTTCTGTACAGCACTTTGAGATTTCAGCTGATGTACGAAGGGCTATATAAATACATTTAATTTGATTTGATTTGTTACGGTACAGAGTCAATGTGGAGGCTATATACAGGAGGTACCGGTACAGAGTCAATGTGCTGGAGTACAGGTTAGTTGAGGTAATTTGTACATGTAGTTGGGGGTGAAGTGACTATGCATAGATAATAAACAGCAGTGTACAAAACAAATGGGGGGGGGTCAATTAGCTTAACTAACTATTATGGACATCCTGTGGCTCAGTTGGTAGAGCATGGTGTGTGCAACGTGAGGGTTGTGGGTTCGATTCCCATGGGGGGCCAGTACAAAAAAAAGCAAAAGCATAATTAAATGTATGAAATGTATACATTCACTACTGTAAGTCGCTCTGGATAAGAGCGTCTGCTAAATTATGTTATGGGCGGGTGGTAGTGGTCTCTCTCGAAATATAGAATGTAACTTCACGGGAGTCAGATCTCTGCTGTCTCCTTCATCATCTTAGTTGACCTTGGAAAGGTAAAAGACTGAGGTATAAGACTAAGTCAGTCAGACATCTACAAGATGAGAAACATTGTGTGTGTGCTCCCACTGAGGTTGAGAGAGAGACAGAGAGACAGAGAGAGAGAGAGAGAGAGAGAGATAGAGATATATATAGAGAGAGAGGAGAGACATTGGAGAGAGAGAGGAGAGAGAAAGAGAGAGAGAAAGAGGAAGAGAGAGAGACAGAGAGACAGAGAGAGAGAGAAAGAGTGAGAGAGAGTGAGTGAGAGAGCGAGCGAGAGAGACAGAGAAAGAGGAAGAGAGAGAGACAGAGAGACAGAGAGAGAGAGTGAGAGAGAGTGAGTGAGAGAGACAGAGAAAGAGGAAGAGAGAGAGAGAGAGAGAGAGAGAGAGAGAGAGAGAGAGTCTAGCCTGGAGGTGATTAGACCTATATCAGTTTTGTGTCTTGTCTCTGGTGGTGTGGAGGATAAGGACGTTTTCAAGTTCAGGAGTTTAGGTTTATAAATCAGTGCTGTCTGTGTTGGGGAGGTTACCGAGGGAGGGATATTTTTAGAGAGGAAAAGGATCATTCTGGGATTCCCTGGGCCTCTTTAGTCTTGTAAAGAAGTTATAAACTTCTGGCAGGATGATCAGAGAGAAGGAGCCATGCACACACACACAGTCCTGGCAGGATGATCAGAGAGAAGGAGAGCCCCCCCTGTGCCCCCAGCTGGTAAAAATCACATTTCCCCACAATACAGTGCAGAGCTTTCGTCGTGACTGGGGGTTTTCACAGATCAAGTGTAAAGCTCCCTTTTTTTTTTTAAAGATTACTTTCCACTAAGTAGACCAGACATGTTCCCCAAAGCCCAGGTGTGCTACCCTCACAGTAAACTGCCTCAAACCAAACGGCATGCGTTCTATAGGAGTTGAGAGGGAACAGTCCTGTGTGTGGTGGAGTCTCTTGTCTGTTTTGGCTTCCTCTGACACCAGGCAGTGTCAGAGGAAGGCCCTAAAAATTGTCAAAGACCCCAGCCTCCCCAGTCATAGACTGTTCTCTCTACAAGCGGTACCGGAGTGCCAAGTCTAGGACAAAAAGGCTTCTCAACAGTTTTTATCCCCAAGCCATAAGACTCCTGAACAGGTAACCAAATGGTTACCCAGACTATTTGTATTGTGTGCCCCCCAACCCCTCTTTTTAATGCTACAGCTCCTCTCTGTTCATCATATATGCATAGTCTCTTTAACCATACATTCATGTACATACTACCTCAATCAGCCTGACTAACCTGTGTCTGTATATAGCCTTGCTACTCTTATTTTCAAATGTCTTTTTACTGTTGTTTTATTTCTTTACTTACTTACACACACACACGCACGCACGCACGCACGCACGCACACACACACACACACACACCTTTTTTCGCACTATTGGTTAGAGCCTGTAAGTAAGCATTTCACTGTATTACACTGTTGTATTCGGCGCACGTGAGAAATAAACTTTGATTTGATTTGAAACCAGTTGTCATCTGTGGACTTTTTGGTTTTCTTTTTTTTAATCAATTTCAGTTGTGCTTCTTTTGCTGTTTACCTGAATATATAGTTGTTTTTTACTGCTAGATTGATGCCTTCTTTACTGTGAGTGGATGTGCTATCCAGAAAATGTTTGGATTTATTGGTTGCTTTCTGGTATTTGGGGCGGCAGGTAGCCTAGTGGTTAGAGACAGGTAGCCTAGTGGTTAGAGACAGGTAGCATAGTGGTTAGAGACAGGTAGCCTAGTGGTTAGAGCAGGTAGCCTAGTGGTTAGAGACAGGTAGCCTAGTGGTTAGAGGCAGGTAGCATAGTGGTTAGAGACAGGTAGCCTAGTGGTTAGAGCAGGTAGCCTAGTGGTTAGAGACAGGTAGCCTAGTGGTTAGAGGCAGGTAGCCTAGTGGTTAGAGACAGGTAGCCTAGTGGTTAGAGGCAGGTAGCCTAGTGGTTAGAGACAGGTAGCCTAGTGGTTAGAGCAGGTAGCCTAGTGGTTAGAGACAGGTAGCCTAGTGGTTAGAGACGGGTAGCCTAGTGGTTAGAGACAGGTAGCCTAGTGGTTAGAGACAGGTAGCCTAGTGGTTAGAGCAGGTAGCCTAGTGGTTAGAGACAGGTAGCCTAGTGGTTAGAGACAGGTAGACTAGCGGTTAGAGTAGGTAGCCTAGTGGTTAGAGACAGGTAGACTAGTGGTTAGAGACAGGTAGCCTAGTGGTTAGAGCAGGTAGCCTAGTGGTTAGAGACAGGTAGCCTAGTGGTTAGAGACAGGTAGCCTAGTGGTTAGAGACAGGTAGCCTAGTGGTTAGAGACAGGTAGCCTAGTGGTTAGAGTAGGGAGACTAGTGGTTAGAGTGTTGGGCCAGTAACCAAAAGGTTGCTGTATCAAATCCCCGAGCTGATAAGGTAAAAATCTGTCGTTCTGCCCCTTAACAAGGCAGTTAACCCACTGTTTCCTGGTAGGCCGTCACTGTAAATAAGAATTTGTTCTGACTTGCATAGTTAAATAAAATGTTGTGCTGTTTTTGGCCCATCTGTATGAATTTCTGATGTTGTACAGCTTACTGGGCTGTGAATGTGTGGTTGTTTCCAGGTCTGTTCTTTTGAGGAACAACGTAATTTGGCTGTGATCAGACAGAGGTGTTAGTGGCTTGACAGTGAATGAGCTGAGAGAGAAAGGGTCCATGTCTGTGATCATATAGTCTACTGTACTGTGGCCAAGAGGTGAGCAGTAGGTGAATCTCCCCAAAGAGTCCCCCCGTAACCTACCATTGACAAAGTACAGACCCAGGCTTCTACAGAGCTGTAACAGATCCCTTCTGTTGTTGTTGATGGTGTTGTCACTGTTGTTTCTATGGGGGAGATGAAGACAGTTAGAAACAGTATGGCCTGTAATAAAGCTGTCCCCTCGTGTGCTCGTTAGATCAGGTAGTGTTCCTGTGTGCGCATTTGTATCTCCACAAACGAGCACATTTCCCTGGTCCTGGAAATGGCACGTCTCTTCCTCAAGGCTGGGGAAGATCTCCTCTGAGTAATATGGGGATTCTGAGGGGGGATATATATTGCGCAACGGAACACGTTTTTTCTGTCAGTACAAGTTCTTTTTTCAGTTTTAACGAAATGTGATATTTATCAATTTTGAGGGGATCATTTAGATTTTGTAGTTCGGATTTGTACCAAATGATCAGTCCTCCAGAGTCTCTGCCTCTATTGACAGAGCTGTATTTCTGTGACGGCACAATGACCTCTCTGTAGCCTGTGGGACAGTGAGTGACAATATCAGCCTTACACCATGTCTCCTGCAGAATGATGACGTCAACATCTTTAAGATTTTTGTTGAACTCCAGTGTTAAACTCTTCTGTCTGAAGGTTGATGAGTTTAGACCCTGAATGTTCCACATGCTATTTCACTACACATTTCTCCTTTTCTGTCTCTGTCTCTGTATCTCTCTCTCTCTCTGTCTCTGTCTCTGTCTCTCTCTCTCTCTCTCTCTCTGTCTCTCTCTGTCTCTCTCTCTCTCTGTGTCTCTCTGTCTCTTTCTCTGTCTCTCTCTCTCTGTCTCTCTGTCTCTCTCTGTCTCTTTCTCTGTCTCTCTGTCTCTGTCTCTCTCTCTGGCTCTCTGTCTCTCTCTCTCTCTGTCTCTCTCTCTCTCTCTCTGTCTCTCTGTCTCTCTCTCTCTGTGTCTCTCTTTCTCTGTCTCTGTCTCTGTCTCTGTCTCTGTCTCTGTCTCTCTCTCTCTCTCTCTCTCTCTCTCTCTCTCTCTCTCTCTCTCTCTCTCTCTCTCTCTCTCTGCAGAATGTACCGCTTGCGGGCGTTGTCGGCGGCGGTTGTGGGGCTCGTGCAGTTGTCAAGGCGTTACCATGGTGAGGCTGTAAGGGGTGGGACCAGTAGGAGGAGACTGATGCTTGCAGCTATGGTGGGTGTAACTGGGACCTCGGCCAACGCTGGACTGCTCTGGACCAGGTATGAACAACGCAGACACACACACACACGCGCGCAGGTGTAGAGCGAAAATATGTTTTTTTATGGCAATTCTCACATAGAAACTTCATTGGGAGAAAGGATGCTTTGAAATGGAATTTATATTTTTATCACAAGCCATTTTTTGAGAAGATGGCCCCTTTTTTCTACAGTCGTGGCCAAAAGTTTTGAGAATGACACAAATATTAATTTCCACAAAGTTTGCTGCTTCAGTGTCTTTATATATTTTTGTCAGATGTTACTATGGAATTCTGAAGTATAATTACAAGCATTTCATAAGTGTCAAAGGCTTTTGACAATTACAGTACATGAAGTTGATGCAGAGTCAATATTTGCAGTGTTGACCCTTCTTTTTCAAGACCTCTGCAATCCGCCCTGGCACGCTGTCAATTAACTTCTGGGCCACATCCTGACTGATGGCAGCCCATTCTTGCATAATCAATGCTTGGAGTTTGTCAGAATTTGTGGGGTTTTGTTTGTCCACCCACCTCTTGAGGATTGACCACGAGTTCTCAATGGGATTAAGGTCTGGGGAGTTTCCTGGCCATGGACCCAAAATATTGATGTTTTGTTCCCCGAGCCACTTAGTTATCACTTTTGCCTTATGGCAAGGTGCTCCATCATGCTGGAAAAGGCATTGTTCGTCAACAAACTGTTCCTGGATGGTTGGGAGAAGTTGCTCTCAGAGGATATGTTGGTAACATTCTTTATTCATGGCTGTGTTCTTAGGCAAAATTGTGAGTGAGCCCACTCCCTTGGCTGAGAAGCAACCCCACACATGAATGGTCTCAGGATGCTTTACTGTTGGCATGACACAGGACTGATGGTAGCGCTCACCTTGTCTTCTCCGGACAAGCTTTTTTCCGGATGCCCCAAACAATCGGAAAGGGGATTCATCAGAGAAAATGACTTTACCCCAGTCCTCAGCAGTCCAATCCCTGTACCTTTTGCAGAATATCAGTCTGTACCTGATGTTTTTTCCTGGAGAGAAGTGGCTTCTTTGCTGCCCTTATTGACACCAGGCCATCCTCCAAAAGTCTTCACCTCACTGTGCATGCAGATGCACTCACACCTGCCTGCTGCCATTCTTGAGCAAGCTCTGGACTGGTGGTGCCCCGATCCCGCAGCTGAATCAACTCTAGGAGACGGTCCTGGCGCTTGCTGGACTTTCTTGGCCGCCCTGAAGCCTTCTTCACAACAATTGCACCGCTCTCCTTGAAGTTCTTGATGATCCAATAAATGGTTGATTTAGGTGCAATCTTACTGGCAGCAATATCCTTGCCTGTGAAGCCCTTTTTGTGCAAAGCAATGATGACGGCATGTGTTTCCTTGCAGGTAACCATGTTTGACAGAGGAAGAACAATGATTCCAAGCACCACCCTCCTTTTGAAGCTTCCAGTCTGTTATTGGAACTCAATCAGCATGACAGAGTGATCTCCAGCCTTGTCCTCGTCAACACTCACACCTGTGTTAACGAGAGAATCACTGACATGATGTCAGCTGGTCCTTTTGTGGCAGGGCTGAAATGCAGTGGAAATGTTTTTTGGGGATTCAGTTTATTTGCATGGCAAAGAGGGACTTTGCAATTCATCTGATCACTCTTCATAACATTCTGGAGTATATGCAAATTGCCATCATACAAACTGAGGCAGCAGACTTTGTGAGCATTTATATTTTTGTCATTCTCAAAACCTTTGGCCACGGCTGTACATGGTGCCTCCTATCAGACCCTATGATGTGTAGAGTACATGATACAGATAACATCTAGTCATTATACTGTCAGACCCTATGATCTATAGAGTACATGATACATGATACATGATATATGATCTAGTTCGACTCCTCACAGTGTTCTAACATATGTTGTATTGCTACAATCTGTCTGGTGACATATGGCTGGTGACTGGTGGCGTGTGGCTGGTGGCGTGTGGCGTTTGGCTGGTGGCGTGTGGCGTGTGGCTGGTGGCGTGTGGCTGGTGGCGTGTGGCGTGTGGCTGGTGGCGTGTGGCTGGTGGCATGTGGCTGGTGGCATGTGGCTGGTGGCGTGTGGGTGGTGGCGTGTGGCTGGTGGCGTGTGGCTGGTGGCGTGTGGCTTGTGGCGTGTGGCTGGTGGAGAACGTGGTGATGAGGCTTGTGGAACCTTACGTTGGCAAGGGGGAGAAACGTCACCATAAACAAAAACATTTTCACTTCACTGTCGTTGACGAACAAGTTGCTTGCAAATAAAATGATCCTAGTCGGCCACCATGGGAGAACAAAGCGAGACGGGAGCTCCCTCCCTCTGCGCAACATAAGGCAACTGCACAGCCGTTGTACTTCGCAACTGTGCTGAAGACAACACTCACACTTTACCAATGCAAGGCAAGAAAGAACGTTTCTGTCATCATCGGACAGTTGCCGTTGCCGGGGACACAATAAAGAGAAAACTACAACCCAAGGTACTGTTGAAGTTGGAAGTTTACACACACCTTAGACAAATAAATTTAAACTCATTTTTTTTTACAATTCCTGACATTTAATCCAAGGAAAAATTCCACCTTAGCCAAATACATTTAAAATTATTTTTTTTTACAATTCCTGACATTTAATCAGAGGAAAAATTCCCTGTTTTAGGTCAGTTGGGATCACCACTTTATTTTAAGAATGTGAAATGTCAGAATAATAGCAGAGAGAATGAATTATTTCAGCTTTTATTTCTTTCATCACATTCCCAGTGGGTCAGAAGTTTACATACACTCAATTAGTATTTGGTAGCATTGCCTTTAAATTGTTTAAATTGGGTCAAACGTTTTGGGTAGCCTTCCACAAGCTTCCCACAATAAGTTGGGTGAATTTTGGCCCATGCCTCCTGACAGAGCTGGTGTAACTGAGTCAGGTTTGTAGGCCTCCTTGCTCGCACATGCTTTTTCAATTCTGCCCACAAATGTTCTATAGGATTGAGGTCAGGGCTTTGTGATGGCCACTCCAATACCTTGACTTTGTTGTCCTTAAGGCATTTTGCCACAACTTTGGAAGTATGCTTGGGGTCATTGTCCATTTGGAAGACCCATTTGCGACCAAGCTTTAACTTCCTGACTGATGTCTTGAGGTGTTGCTTCAATATATCCACATAATTTTCTTTTCTCATGATGCCATCTATTTTGTGAAGTGCACCAGTACCTCCTGCAGCAAAGCACCCCCACAACATGATGCTGCCACCCCCGTGCTTCATGTGCTGAGCGGCCTTTCAGCTTATGTCGATATAGGACTCATTTTACTGTGGATATAGATACTTTTGTACCTGTTTCCTCCAGCATCTTCACAAAGTCCTTTGCTGTTGTTCTGGGATTGATTTGCACTTTTTGCACCAAAGTACGTTCATCTCTAGGAGACAGAACACGTCTCCTTCCTGAGCGGTATGACGGCTGCGTGGTCCCATGGTGTTTATACTTGCGTACTATTGTTAGAATTTTTTTTCCTGAGGTCTTGGCTGATTTCTTTTGATTTTTCCATGATGTCAAGCAAAGAGGCACTGAGTTTGAAGGTAGGCCTTGAAATACATCTACAGGTACACATTCAATTGACTCAAATGATGTCAATTAGCCTATCAGAAGCTTCTAAAGCCATGACATCATTTTCTGGAATTTTCCAAGCTGTTTAAAGGCACAGTCAACTTAGTGTATGGAAACTTCTGACCCACTGGAATTGTGATACAGTGAATTATAAGTGAAATAATCTGTCTGTAAACAATTGTTGGAAAAATTACTTCCGTCATGCACAAAGTAGATGTCCTAACCGACTTGCCAAAACTATAGTTTGTTAACAAGAAATTTGTGGAGTGGTTGAAACACTTAGGATGGAGTCATTAAAACTAGTTTATGTAAACTTTCGACTTCAACTGTATGTCAATATTACATAATATGCATCGCCGTATATAGATACCCTTCTGCAGTGCTTTATGCTCTTCTGTATAACACGTATTGTTAGGCTAGCCTTTCACACAGACAGGTGAGGAGACTTTAGGCTAGCCTTTCACACAGACAGGTGAGGAGATTTAGGCTAGCCTTTCACACAGACAGGTGAGGAGACTTTAGGCTAGCTAGCCTTTCACACAGACAGGTGAGGAGATTTTAGGCTGGCTAGCCTTTCACACAGACAGGTGAGGAGACTTTAAGCTGGCTAGCCTTTCACACAGACAGGTGAGGAGACTTTAGGCTGGCTAGCCTTTCACACAGACAGGTGAGGAGACTTTAGGCTAGCCTTTCACACAGACAGGTGAGGAGATTTTAGGCTGGCTAGCCTTTCACACAGACAGGTGAGGGGACTTTAGGCTAGCCTTTCACACAGACAGGTGAAGAGATTTAGGCTAGCCTTTCACACAGACAGGTGAGGAGACTTTAGGCTAGCTAGCCTTTCACACAGACAGGTGAGAAGACTTTAGGCTAGCCTTTCACACAGACAGGTGAGAAGACTTTAGGCTAGCTAGCCTTTCACACAGACAGGTGAGAAGACTTTAGGCTAGCCTTTCACACAGACAGGTGAGGAGACTTTAGGCTAGCCTTTCACACAGACAGGTGAGAAGAATTTAGGCTAGCTAGCCTTTCACACAGACAGGTGAGAAGACTTTAGGCTGGCTAGCCTTTCACACAGACAGGTGAGGAGACTTTAGGCTAGCCTTTCACACAGACAGGTGAGGAGACTTTAGGCTAGCCTTTCACACAGACAGGTGAGGAGACTTTAGGCTAGCTAGCCTTTCACACAGACAGGTGAGAAGACTTTAGGCTAGCCTTTCAGCTCATTCCAAGCTGCATTTCCTATGCTTGATGTGTCTTTCTGGGACCTGTTAGAGGAGGAGATATGGTTAACTATGTTTAGTTAAGGTGTAGCCGCCATAGTTGCAGGCAGGGAGTTTCTCATGTTAAATATGTCAGCAACCGCCCGATTATACAGTACCAGTCAAAAGTTTGGACACACCTACTCATTCCAGGGTTTTTATTTATTTTTACTATTTTTTACATTGTAGAATAATAGTGAAGACATCAACACTATGAAATAACACATATGGAATCATGTAGTAACCAAAAAAGTGTTAAACAAATCAAAATATATTTTATATTCTTAAAGTAATGATGGACTGTTGTTTCTCTTTGCTTATTTGAGCTGTTCTTGCCTTAATATGGACTTGGTCTTTTACCAAATAGGGCTATATTCTGTATACCCTCCCTACCTTGTCACAATATAACTGATTGGCGCAAACACATTAAGAAGGAAAGAAATTCCACAAATTAACTTTTAACAAGGCACACCTGTTAATTGAAATGCATTCCAGGTGACTAAATCATGAAGCTGGTTGAGAGAATGAGAGAGAGAGTATGCAAAGCTGTCAAGGCAAAGGGTGGCTATTTGAAGAATCTCAAATATTAAATATATTTTGATTTGTTTAACACTTTTTAGGTTACTACATGATTCAATATGTGTTATTTCATAGTTTTGATGTCTTCGCTATTATACTACAATGTAGAAAATAGTAAAAATAAAGAAAAACCCTTGAATGAGTCGGTGTGTCCAGACTCGTACTGTATGTGATAAAGTGAAAATCTGAGGCCCGCACCTGACCCTTACCCACAAATATGGAAAATGTTCTATACCGTCAGTTTTTTTTACAGGCCTTTTTAGATAAACCTATGTCTGTGCTTTTTGACATTTTGGTAGACTATTTGTTAGTCAACTTGTCTATAGTTAGATACATGCAGCTTCTCTTCTGCTGTTACTTGTTGCCCTCGAATGCTACATAAACCCTGCTACATTCACCAGAATGTCATAAATCAATATAATAAATGATTCAATGTAGTTGACATTGGTCAAGTTTTTCGTTTTCATCTCTGCTTCTCTCACACAGCAAATATGTTTAGGGACCGGGTAGAAAATTCAACATTTCCAAATGACTTCATTTTGACCAGTTTTAAGGAAATTAAAAACTTTGAAAACTACCCGACATGTTTCCGATAAGATTTCAATTAGACTTGGATTAATATTTGATGTGGTTGAAATACTATCAGATTTTATGATGCTGATAAAGATGGCACCTTTACAGACGGTCCCTAACTGTGGTAGAAATACTATCAGATTTTATGACGCTGATAAAGATGGCACCTTTACAGACTCGTACATAAGTTCTCTCAAGATGCTGAAAGACAAAAATCATATTTCTCCACTCCTGTTCCCGAGTCCAAATGTACACATTTTATAATTTGTATAATCTGATTACAAGAAATTCTTAATTCTGCAGGAGTGTCACGTCCTGACCATAGTAAGTTGTTATTTTCTTTGGTAGAGTAGGTCAGGGCGTGACAGGGGGTGTTTGTCCGGTTTTGTATTTCTATGTTTAGTTTCTAGTTTTGTATTTCTAGGTTAGTTTTTGTTTGGCATGACCTCCAATTAGAAGAGGCAGCCGGTTGACGTTGTCTCTAATTGGAGGCCATATTTAAGTAGATGTTTGTCCCACTGGTGTTTGTGGGTGATTAATTTTGTGAATAGTGTATGCCTGCTCGGCGTCACGGCTTTCTTGTTTTATTTCAAGTTTATTGTTTATTTCATTAGTTTCACGATTGAATTAAAGATGTGGAACTACGATCCCGCTGCGTATTGGTCCGATCCTTCTGAAAGCCCTGACAAGGAGTTAATATTGAATTAGCCTATGTGAGAGGTTATAGACCTACAGTCAGTGTCCAGATATCATTTAGTATTCCATTTAACCCATCTGAACAGTACACTTCCCTAGACGTACCATTTTCAAGTCCCCGTCTTGTGACTGTCAAATTTCTCCACTCCTGTTCCCGAGTCAAAATGTAGCCTACATTTGGTGTATCATTTTACTGGAGAAAAAAATGCTTAAGTCAGTGTGCAGATTTCCATTTAACCCATCTGAACAGTAGGCAACAGTTCCCTTAACTTGCCATAGTCCTATTTGAAGTCCCTGTCTTTGTGACTGTCGAATGTTTACAGCACCTCACAATCATCACACATAACATAGCGGCACTGCTATCATCCTCTTCTACATCTTCACCAAACCATTCCCAAACACTACTGTTCCCTTCTATTGATTTTCAACTCTCCATTTTTCAGCTTTTCTCTCATTGAATTATATTTCCGACATTGTTCCTTTTTTTGCCTCAGTGGATCGACATTTACTTTTTATGGACAATTTCACAAAAGCAATTGTCGTGTATTTGGCAAGCGTAGTTTGGCCCTAAAACTTGAATTGCGCAATAATTATACGTTCATGGATGTTTAATGCATTGCTTTCTCTTTATTGATCCCTTCATTCAAACCAGGCCAAGTTAACTACTGTTAACACAACCCAGACCAAGTTAATTACTGTTAACACAAACCAGACCAAGTTAATTACTGTTAACACAAACCAGGCCAAGTTAATTACTGTTAACACAACCCAGGCCAAGTTAATTACTGTTAACACAAACCAGGCCAAGTTAATTACTGTTAACACAACCCAGGCCAAGTTAACTACTGTTAACACAACCCAGACCAAGTTAATTACTGTTAACACAAACCAGGCCAAGTTAATTACTGTTAACACAAACCAGGCCAAGTTAACTACTGTTAACACAACCCAGACCAAGTTAATTACTGTTAACACAACCCAGGCCAAGTTAACTACTGTTAACACAACCCAGACCAAGTTAATTACTGTTAACACAAACCAGGCCAAGTTAATTACTGTTAACACAAACCAGGCCAAGTTAACTACTGTTAACACAGCCCAGACCAAGTTAATTACTGTTAACACAACCCAGGCCAAGTTAATTACTGTTAACACAACCCAAGCCAAGTTAATTACTGTTAACACAACCCAGGCCAAGTTAATTACTGTTAACACAAACCAGGCCAAGTTAACTACTACTATTACTGTTAACACAAACCAGGCCAAGTTAATTACTGTTAACACAACCCAGGCCAAGCTAATTACTGTTAACACAACCCAGGCCAAGTTAATTACTGTTAACACATCTTCTTTCACACACTCTCTCTCTCTCTCTCTCTCTCTCTCTCTCTCTCTCTCTCTCTCTCTCTCTCTCTCTCTCTCTCTCTCTCTCTCTCTCTCTCTCTCTCTCTCTCTCTGTCTCTCCCTCAATTCAATTGAATTCAAAGATCTTTATTGGCATGGGAAACATACAGTGCATTCGGGAAGTATTCAGACCCCTTGACTTTTTCCACATTTTGTTACGTTACAGCCTTATTCTATAATTGATACAATATTTTTTTCCCCTCATCAATCTACACACAATATCCCATAATGACAAAGCAAAAACAAGTTTGTATTTTATTTTTTTTGCAAAGAAAAAAAAATAAATAATAGTAATTATACATTTACATAAGTATTCAGACCCTTTACTCAGTACTTTGTTGAAACACCTTTGGCAGCGATTACAGCCTCAAGTCTTCCTGGGTATGATGCTACAAGCTTGGCACACCTGTATTTGGGGAGTTTCTCCCATTCTTCTCTGCAGATCCTCTCAAGCTCTGTCAGGTTGGATGTGAGGCGTCGCTGCACAGCTATTTTCAGGTCTTTCCAGAGATGTTTGATCGGGTTCAAGTCCAGGCTCTGGCTGGGCCACTCAAGGACATTCAGAGACTTGTCCCGAAGCCACTCCTGCGTTGTCTTGGCTGTGTGCTTAGGGTCGTTGTCCTGTTGGAAGGTAAACCTTTGCCTCAGTCTGAGGTCCTGAGCGCTCTGGAGCAGGTTTTCATCAAGGATCTCTCTGTACTTTGCTCTGTTCATCTTTCCTTCGGTCCTGACTAGTCTCCCAGTCCCTGCCGCTGAAAAACATCCCCACAGCATTATGCTGCCACCACCATGCTTCACCGTAGGGATGGTGCCAGGTTTCCTCCAGACGTGACACTTGGCATTCAGGCCAAAGAGTTTAATCTTGGTTTCATCAGACCAGAGAATCTTGTTTCTCATGGTCTGAAAGGTGCCTTTTGACAAACTCCAAGTGGGCTGGCATGTGCCTTTTACTGAGGAGTGGCTTCCGTCTGGCCACTCTACCATAAAGGCCTGATTGGTGGAGTGCTGCAGAGATGGTTGTCCTTCTGGAAGGTTCTCCCATCTCCACAGAGGAACTCTAAAGCTCTGTCAGAGTGACCATTGGGTTCTTGGTCACCTCCCTGACCAAGGCCCTTCTCCCCCGATTGCTCAGTTTGGCCGGGCGGCCAGCTCTAGGAAGAGTCTTGGTGGTTCCAAACCTTTTCCATGTAAGAATGATGGAGGCCACTGTGTTCTTGGGGACCTTCAATGCTGTAGAAATGTTTTACTACCCTTCCCCAGATCTGTGGCTCAACACAATCCTGTCTTGGAGCTCTACGGACAATTCCTTTGACCTCATGGCTTGGTTTTTGCTCTGACATGCACTGTCAACTGTGGGACCTTATATAGACAGCTGTGTGCCTTTCCAAATCATGTCCAATCAGTTGAATTTACCACAGGTGGACTCCAGTCAAGTTGTAGAAACATCTCAAGGATGATCAATGGAAACAGGATGCACCTGAGCTCAATTTCGAGTCTCCTAGCAAAGGGACTGAATACTAACTGTATGTTGGTAAGGTATTTCTGTTTGAGTTTTACACATTTGCAAAAAAAATAAATACACCCGTTTTTGCTTTGTCATTATGGGGTATTGTGTGTAGATTAATGAGATAAAAAAATATATATAATTAAAATCTATTTTAGAATAAGGCAGTAACATAACAAATATGGAAAAATCAAGGGGTCTGAATACTTTCTGAATGCTCTGTATGTTTGCATTGCCAAAGCAAGTGAAATTGTTAATAAAAATTAACAGTACACTCACAAAAGTTCCAAGAGAATAAAGACATTTCAAATGTCATATTATGTCTATATACAGTGTTGTAACGATGTGCAAATAGTTAAAAAAAATTCTTCAAATGTCATATTATGTCTATATACAGTGTTGTAACGATGTGCAAATAGTTAAAAAAAAATATTGTGGCAACAGGTCACAAATCTTGCTGCTGTGATGGCACACTGTGGTATTTCACCCAGTAGATATGGGAGTTTATTAATATAGGGTTTGTTTTTGAATTCTTGGTCAGGTATTCTGCCACTGTGTACTCTCTGTTTAGGGCCAAATAGCATTCTAGTTTGCTCAGTTATTTTTGTTAATTCTTTCCAATGTGTCAAGTAATTATCTTTTTGTTTTCTCATGATTTGGTTGGGTCTACACTACCGGTCCAAAGTTTTAGAACACCTACTCATTCAAGGGCTTTTCTTTATTTTTACAATTTTCTACATTGTAGAAAAATAGTGAATACATCAAACTATGAAATAACACATATGGAATCATGTAGTAACCAAAAAAGGTGCTAAACAAATAAAAAAATATTTTATATTTGAGATTCTTCAAATAGCCACTCTTTGCCTTGATGGCAGCTTTGCACGCCCTTGGCATTCTTTCAACCAGCTTCACCTGGAATGCTTTTCCAACAGTCTTGAAGGAGTTCCCACATATGCTGAGCACTTGTTGGCTGCTTTTCCTTCACTCTGCGATCCAACTCATCCCAAACCATCTCAATTGGGTTGAGGTCGGGTGATTGTGGAGGCCAGGTCATCTGATTCAGCACTCATCACTCTCCTTCTTGGTCAAATAGCCCTTACACAGCCTGGAGGTGTGTTGGGTCATTGTTCGGTTGAAAAATAAATGATAGTCCCACTAAGCCCAAACCAGATGAGATGGCGTATCGCTGCAGAATGCTGTGGTAGCCATGCTGGTTAAGTGTGCCTTGAATTCTAAATAAATCACTGACAGTGTCACCGGCAAAGCACCCCCACACCATAACACCTCCTCCTCCATGCTTCACGGTGAGAAATACACATGTGGAGATCATCCGTTCACCTAGTCTGTGTCTCACAAAGACATGGTGGTTGGAACCAAAAATCTCAAATTTGGACTCATCAGACCAAAGGACAGATTTCCACCGGTCTAATGTCCATTGCTCGTGTTTCTTGGCCCAAGCAAGTCTCTTCTTCTGATTGGTGTCCTTTAGTAGTGGTTTCTTTGCAGCAATTTGACCATGAAGGCCTGATTCACGCAGTCTCCTCTGAACAGTTGATGTTGAGATGTGTCTGTTACTGAACTCTGTGAAACATTTATTTGGGCTGCAATTTCTGAGGCTGGTAACTAATGAACTGATCCTCTGCAGCAGAGGGAACTCTGGGTCTTCCTTTCCTGTGGTGGTCCTCATGAGGCTGGTAACTCTAATGAACTTATCCTCTGCAGCAGAGGGAACTCTGGGTCTTCCTTTCCTGTGGCGGTCCTCATGAGGCTGGTAACTCTAACGACCTTATCCTCTGCAGCAGAGGTAACTCTGGGTCTTCCTTTCCTGTGGCGGTCCTCATGAGGCTGGTAACTCTAATGACCTTATCCTCTGCAGCAGAGATAACTCTGGGTCTTCCATTCCTGTGGTGGTCGTCATGAGGCTGGTAACTCTAATGAACTTGTCCTCTGCAGCAGAGGGAACTCTGGGTCTTCCTTTCCTGTGGCGGTCCTCTTGAGAGCCAGTTTCATCATAGCGCTTGATGGGTTTTGCGACTGCACTTGAAGAAACTTTCAAAGTTCTTGAAATGTTCCATATTGACTGATCTTCATGTCTTAAAGTAATGATGGATTGTCATTTCTCTTTGCTTATTTGAGCTGTTCTTGCCATAATATGGACTTGGTCTTTTACCAAATAGGGCTATCTTCTGTATACAACCCCTACCTTGAAGAAAATAGTCCAAATAAAGAAAAACCCTTGAATGAGTAGGTGTTCTAAAACTTTTGACCGGTAATGTAATTGTGTTGATGTCCTGGGGCTCTTTGGGGTCTGTTTGTGTTTGTGAACAGAGCCCCAGGACCAGCTTGCTTAGGGGACTGTTCTCCAGGTTCATCTCTCTGTAGTTGATGGCTTTGTTATGGAAGGTTTGGGAATCGCTTTCTTTTAAGGAATCTCTCCATCCCTCTCTCTCTTTTCCACTCTTTCCTCTTTCTCGCTCTTAGTCAAACACAGACCCATTGTCATACTGACCTTGTGCATTCTGGGATATTTGGCAAAACCGGCACTGAACACAAGGAAAACTATTTTCAAAGCCTCTGTATTCCGAAGGTCAGCAATGCTAACAAGTACATTTTAAAATCCCATAGAGAATGCTAAGACTGTGTTAACTAGCGCATTGCAAACATTTTATACAGTCTCTGACCTAAAAAAAATGTCAGGACAGACATCCTGTAAATAGCTCATAAAGTTATACAAGTAACTCAAAAATGCTACTCACAGATTGCTGCATGTGTACCTAACAAATATTAAACAGCAAGGCTCTTGATCCAGGAAGGGGATTCCCTGCTGTTACCAAGCAAAGCTTGAATTTGGAAGAAGCTAACCACTAAGCTAGATAGCTAACTATAGCTACTAAATTAGCAAACCAAATGCAAAACTGCAGAGCAAATAAATAACCCTCAAGCCTTACATCCACATTTACAGTAGCTGAAGTGTTGTTTTATATGCTGGATCAGGAAATCAGAGGAGAAACTAACAATGAGTAGTTTGTAGAGTTATAAACTCAGCAAAAAAAAAGAAATGTCCCTTTTTCAGGACCTTGTCTTTCAAAGATAATTCATAAAAATCCAAATAACTTCACAGATCTTCACGCACAATACCTCCATCAGTGCTCAGACTGTCCGCAATAGGCTGAGAGAGGCTGGACTGAGGGCTTGTTGGCCTGTTGTAAGGCAGGTCCTCACCAGACATCACTGGCAACAACGTCGCCTATGGGCACAAACCCACTGTCAGTGGACCAGACAGGACTGGCAAAAAGTGCTCTTCACTGATGAGTCGCGGTTTTGTCTTTCCAGGGGTGATGGTTGGATTTGCGTTTATGGTCGAAGGAATGAGCGTTACACCGAGGCCTGTACTCTGGAGCGGGATCGATTTGGAGGTGGAGTGTCCATCATGGTCTGGGGCGGTGTGTCACAGCATCATCGGACTGAGCTTGTTGTCATTGCAGGCAATCTCAACACTGTGCGTTACAGGGAAGACATCCTCCTCCCTCATGTGGTACCCTTCCTGCAGGCTCATCCTGACATGACCCTCCAGCATGACAATGCCACCAGCCATACTGCTCGTTCTGTGCATGATTTCCTGCAAGATAGGGATGTCAGCCTTCTGCCATGGCCAGTGAAGAGCCCGGATCTCAATCCCATTGAGCACATCTGGGACCTTTTGGATCGGAGGGTGAGGGCTAGGGCCATTCCCCCCAGAAATGTCTGGGATCTTGCAGGTGCCTTGGTGGAAGAGTAGGGTAACATCTCACAGCAAGACCTGGCAAATCTGGTGCAGTCCATGAGGAGGAGATGTACTGCAGTACTTAATGCAGCTGGTGGCCACACAGGACTGTTACTTTTGATTTTGACCCACCCTTTGTTCAGGGACACATTATTCCATTTCTGTTAGTCACATGTCTGTGGAACTTGTTCAGTTTATGTCTCAGTTGTTGAATCTTGTTATTTTCATACAAATATTCACACAGGTTAAGTTTGCTGAAAATAAATGCAGTTGACAGTGAGAGGATGTTTCTTTTTTTGCTGAGTTTATAATGATTTACCTCCCACCCACAGGGCATGAACATCTCACCACCGCTACTATACTCCCTCAGGTCTTAATCAGTATCCACAATGTCTCACAGTAGGTTCTACGATCAGTTTTGCTTTCTAAATCTTCATGGAAAAGTTTTCATAGAAAAACTGATCCTAGATCAGCATTCCGAGATGCTTTATGAATATGTGACCCACCACCTCCATTCAGTCTTATGTAGCAACATTTTTTATTTTTTTATTTTATTTTTACATTGGATAAAAGTAGAGACTCAGAGCTACACAATGGTAGTGAAAAAGAAAAAAGTGGTATATCATACACTACAGTTGAGGAACAATGGGAAAGTAATTCTGCTTTGAAAGTTAATTAACTTGTAACTCCGCTTTTGAGAAAATGGCCTTTGAATGTTTTGGTATCTACTGGAGAGCTCTTCTTTGTCTACACCACATTCAGCATCGTTCACACCCTCTCAAGCTTTAGCCCCACCCATCTCTTTAAGGATTCACATGTGAGGCCATGTGCTAAACAGAGTGAGTAAGGTAGTGTAGTAAACAACCAAAGATTTCAAGACTTTAAGTGGTGAAAGTAGTAGCAAAAAGTAGTCCACTATGCAAGTAATCATTTGCCTGTACCGTTTACACCTTCTTTATTATAGTGTGTGTGACAAATAAACTTTAATTTTTTTTTATATATATAGTGTGTGTTTACCAGAGACCGTAATGTGAAGAACAACAATACATGAATCAAAGTCAGATTAGGAAAAGGACAAGATAAAGTGTATTTTTAGGAGTCTTTTGTTTAGACTTGTAGGTAACTAGCTAGCTTGTTAAACAATGAACCATAATCCCAAACTCATATACTACTAGCATTACAAACTGATTGTCATAGCTAGCCACCATGCATTAATCTGCAGGTAGCTAAAGCTAACCTACTAGGTTCAATGTTAGCTAGCAACATTTTAGGTGCTATATCTATAACTAGCGATGCAAATGGATTTCTGAGACACAAATAATATTACTACAGAGATCATACACATAATGTTAGCTAGCTAATAGTACGCTTTAACCTGTTGGGGCTAGGGGGCAGTATTTACACGGCCGGATAAAAAACGTACCCGATTTAATCTGGTTACTAATCCTCCCCAGTAACTAGAGTATGCATATACTTATTATATATGGATAGAAAACACCCTAAAGTTTCTAAAACTGTTTGAATGGTGTCTGTGAGTATAACAGAACTCATTTGGCAGGCAAAAACCTGAGAGATTCCTTTACAGGAAGTGGCCTGTTTGACCATTTATTTGCTTTCTTTGACATCTCTTCCAAAAACTCAGGATTTCTGCTGTTACGTGACACTTCCCACGTCTCCAATGGGGTCTCAGAGCCCGGGAAAAACCTGAATGACGTAATTCAAAGCCCTGGCTGAAACACACGAGAGCTTTTGCTCAGTGGTCTATCAGAGGACAAAGGCTTAGGCGCGTGACCTGCCCCGCCCCCGTCTTTCTGTTTTTCTCTCAGTTTACAGACACGCAGATTCCCGGTCGGAATATTATCGCTTTTCTACGAGATAAATTGCATAAAAATAGATTTTAAACAGCGGTTGACATGCTTCGAAGTACGGTAATGGAATATTTAGAATTTTTTTGTCACGAGATGCGCCATGCTCGCGACCGTGATTTACCATTCTGATAGTGTCTAGAACGCACGAACAAAACGTCGCTGATGGAACATAACGATGGATTATTTGGCACCAAACCTACATTTGTTATTGAAGTAGAAGTCCTGGGAGTGCATTCTGACGAAGAACAGGAAAGGTAAGACCATTTTTCTTATAGTAAATATGATTTTGATGAAGGCTAAACTTGCCGGGTGTCTAAATAGCTAGCCCGTGATGGCTGGGCTATGTACTTAGAATATTGCAAAATGTGCTTCATCCGAAAAGCTATTTTAAAATCGGACATATCGAGTGCATAGAGGAGTTCTGTATCTATAATTCTTAAAATAATTGTTATGCTTTTTGTGAACGTTTATCGTGAGTAATTTAGTAAATTTTTTGTAAATTCCCCGGAAGTTTGCGGGGAGTATGCTTTTTCTGAACGTCACATGCTAATGTAAAAAGCTGTTTTTTGATATAAATATGAACTTGATTGAACAGACATGCATGTATTGTATAACATAATGTCCTAGGTGTGTCATCTGATGAAGATCATCAAAGGTTAGTGCTGCATTTAGCTGTGGTTTGGGTTTTTGTGACATTATATGCTAGCTTGAAAAATGGGTGTCTGATTATTTCTGGCTGGGTACTCTGCTGACATAATCTAATGTTTTGCTTTCGTTGTAAAGCCTTTTTGAAATCGGACAGTGTGGTTAGATTAACGAGAGTCTTGTCTTTAAATAGCTGTAAAATAGTCATATGTTTGAGAAATTGAAGTAATAGCATTTCAAACGTTTTGAAAATCGCGCCACAGGATTAGACTGGCTGTTACGTAGGTGGGACGATTTGGTGCCACCTGCCCTAGAGAGGTTAACTTGCAATGAAAATGACTTTTTGACAAATTTAGAAACGTATGATATCTGAAAATGTAGCTAGACTCTTACCCGTTTACATGGATGAACGCTTCTCCCTCTCTGTCATGGAGGCCATGGTTACCCTTAGTTTGAAGATGTAATCCGGAGAGAGGTGTTTTATACAACAGCCTTCTGTGTTCTCCAGGGCCTAAAATGTACTTTTTGGTCCACAAGACACTGTGGCAGGTAGATAAAAAAATCTACCAGCCACTTAGATTTTCTACCAGACAAAATATGTTTTCGCCATAATGACAACAAAAAAAAAGACTAAAAACAAATGGATGACCATGCTTCATAATGTTTTCTAAAACAAGAAATGTATTAGTCAGAAGAAATGTGGTATATTACAAATTTTCATTTCATTTTTTGTGACCTGAGAAAAAATGTTCAGCTGCCTCTTTAAGGGTGGGAGTTTACTGTGTTAACGGGCCACTCAAGTCCTGTCACGTGTGTCTGTGTGTGAGATCTGACTCTTCGCTATCAGCTGAAGCAGCAGACTCAAACTAACGTTGGGGGGGAAAAAAACAAGCTTGTGAACAAAACATAGCGAAATATAGCCAAGAAAACATAAGGACAAAGTCTCACTTTGTAGACTTTTGAGTTAATTAGACCAACAGCTTTTATGCCTGTGCACAGCACCTCCACGAATGAATCTATCAGCAAGTGAAATATGTTAAATAGAGACTCAATCTATGCTTTTAATTATAGTCACTAATCTACCACTGAGGAGATTAAAATTCTCTTTTTATCAAAGCTAGAATCCTTAGTTGCTACATTTCCTTTTTGGATTTATAAATTAACGATGTATACCCATTTAATTCTTGACTAATATAGCTTATAAATTCCTTTTTTTATAAATGCATTAGGAGCTTAGTACAACCGTCGTCCCCCATCAGAACCCCAAAATATAAGATGGTTTTACTCCATTGTTTGTAAACAATGTAAACGTAAACAAACACTGTATCGCACCAAAACATAATTAAAAGTATAATTTTCATGTAATCAATGGTAAGTCCATCAAAACATAATTAAAACTATAATTTTCATGTAATCGATGGTATTTTTTACCAAAACAGGGACTGGGTGTCTGCTTTGTTGTGTCAATTAAGGATTTTAGCTTTATTTTTTTTTATGTGGTTTTTTTTGCAGCTGGAAGGTCTTTAATCGTTAATGCTTTTGGATTTCCTCTGTTAATAACACGTTTTTGTAATGCAGTAAAAGTTTTTCGCCACCACATTGTTTAAATCTCCTTGTTGTCTGTGTAACCCAGAGCCTACGCAGACGCCGAGCCGTCCGTCAAGCACAGCCAGCGTCCCGAGGAGAAAGAGGAGGAGTTTGTGAAAGCGGCCGAGTCGGAGAGTTTTGTGGAGGCCAGTGGCGGAGAGGAGGGTGAGGAGGGCGGAGGGGACGGGAAGAAGAAGAAACAGCGATCAGGATTTCGTGACCGCAAGGTAATCAATAAAACGTAAAACTATAAAAACTACTTGCAGCCATTCAATCAGTCCACACACGTACGCATATATACACACACAACACACACACACACACACACACACACACACACACACACACACACACACACACACACACACACACACACACACACACACACACACACACACACACACACACACACATGTGTTATTGAATTGATGGAAGGGCTGTTGAGTAATTTAAAATCAATATCCATCCAGCGATTAGTCAGCGTCTGTCTATATTCTATCTGAGAGAATTGATAATTCGAGACGTCCCGCGGAGTTAATCAACACTGACATCTCCAGTCGTTAAAAATGTCAGGACATCCATCCATTTAGCTTTTCATGTTAATGAGGTTGGGTTGGACAAACGAGAGAGAGAGAGAGAGAGAGAGACGCATACACACATTGAAGTGGGTCTTTTGATTTGATGCCAGCCAGACTTAATGAGAGCGGATGCTCCTTCAGCTCAATGCATTAGCATTGTCACAGAACACAGAGGAGGAGAGGAACGGATGTATAAAGCTAACAATGGGCACCGTTTCTTAACACAAAACATCATGTATTGGAAATCGGACAGTCTGCTGAGAGAGAGAGAGAGAGAGAGGGGAGGGGGGAGAGGGGAAGGGGGGTGGGGGAGAGGAGAGAGAGAGAGAGGGGGGAGAGAGAGGGGGGGGGAGAGAGAGGAGAGAGAGAGAGAGAGAAGAGGGGGGGGGGGGAGAGAGGAGAGAGAAGAGGACAGAGAGAGAGAGAGAGAGAGAGAGAGAGAGAGAGGATAGAGAGAGAGAGAGGAGAGAGAGAGAGAGAGAGAGGGGGGGTAGAGAG
>NW_021822765.1:40000-51284 GCF_901001165.1 Salmo trutta | reverse complement strand
GTCTCTCTCTCTCCCGCTCTCCTGTCCCTCTCGCTCCCCTCTCTCTCCCTTGTCCCTCACCTTCTTTCTCCCGCTCTCTCCTGTCACTCTCCGCTGTTCCTCTCTCTCCCATTTCCATCCCTCTCTCCCATGTCCCTCCCTCTCTCCCCTCTCCATCTCTCCCCACTCTCTCTCATATTTCCCTCTATTTCTCTCCCTCTCTCTTCTTTCCCCCTCTCCCTCTCTCTCTCTTTCTCTACTCTGTCCCTCACTCGCTCTCTCTTGTCTCTCTCCCCCTTGCCCCTCTCTCCCTTTCTATCTCACCTGTCCCTCTCTCTCTCCTGTCCCTCTCCTCTCCCTCTCTCCGTTTCTCTCCCTTGTCCCTCTCTCTCCCCTCTCCCTTTATCTTCCCCCTCTCCCTCTCTCCCCTCCCCAGGTGATGGAGTATGAGAATAGGATTAGAGCCTACTCCACTCCGGACAAGATCTTCCGTTACTTCGCCACACTGAAGGTCGTTAGTGAGCAGGGAGATGCAGAGGTTTACATGACTCCACAGGACTTTGTCCGCTCCATCAGCCCAAATGAGAAACAGCCAGAGAGTGAGTCTAAAGTTGAAAATATCCCCATCTCTCTCTATTTCTCTCTCTCTCCTTCAGTGAATGGTGGAGGGGTTTGGGTTATAAATATACCTCATGCAGAGGGGAGGGGCAGTCCCGGCCAAAAGCTGTCCAATAGGCTACAATAGGGGGCAGGCCCGGCGTAGGGGCCAGGAGGGGGTGTAGGGGGCAGGGACGGTAGGGTGGGGGAGATGGGGGCTGAAGAGGTGGGGGGCAGGAGAGAGGTGTGAGGGTAACATTAGGACATGACAGGTGGTATAAGAATAACACACTGAACCAGTGATATTTGATCACGAGCCTTGAGTGACAGAGCTGAAGTATGTGTGTGTAATAGTTAGGACTATAACACCTCAGCACTCTCTCCCATCTAATTATTGCTTCATTTAAAGTCAAACCTTCATCTGGCCCTGCAACAGTTTGCTCTAAAGTTGAGGGATACGTCTGGAGAAATGTAACCTATAGTATTTACTGCCTGTCTTAAATACTGACTTGGGCGGGGCTTGGGTTGGCTGGTCACTTCCTAGAACCTTCCACTTCCTCTCCTTCTCTCTTCTCTCTCCTTCTCTCCTTCTCTCCTTCTCTCCCTCTCTCCCTCTCTTCTCTCTCCTTCTCTCCTTCTCTCCTTCTCTCCCTCTCCTTCTCTCCCTCTCCTTCTCTCCTTCTCTCTCTCTCTCCCTCTCTCTTCTCTCTCCTTCTCTCCTTCTCTCCCTCTCCGTCTCTCCCTCTCCGTCTCTCCCTCTCCTTCTCTCCCTCTCCGTCTCTCCCTCTCCTTCTCTCCCTCTCTCCGTCTCTCCTTCTCTCTCTCTTCTCTCTCCGTCTCTCCTTCTCTCTCTCTCTCTCACTCTCTCTCTCCTTCTCTCCTTCTCTCCCTCTCCCTCTCCGTCTCTCCCTCTCCTTCTCTCCCTCTCCGTCTCTCCCTCTCCGTCTCTCCTTTTCTCCTTCTCTCTCTTCTCTCTCCTTCTCTCCTCTCTCCTTCTTTCCTTCTCTCCCCTCTCTCCTTCTCTCCTCTCTCTCTCTCATTTCAATTTCAAGTGGGTGTAGTAATTTAAATGTAAGGGTTTTATTAGCTTTATTTATTAATTATTTATTTATTGGGAAACATGTTAACATTGCCGAAGCAAGTGAAATGGATAAAGTGAAATAAACACAAAAAAATTTACGGTAAATTATTACACTCACAAAAGTTCCACAATAATAAAGAAATATTCTGTCTATATACAGCGTTGTGATGGCACACTGCGTTATAGATATGGAGTTTATCAATGTTTGATTTGTTTTCAAATTCTTTGTGGATCTGTGTAATCTGAAGGAAATATGTGTCTCTAATATGGTCATACATTTGGCAGGAGATTAGGAAGTGCAGCTCAAGTTTCCAACTCATTTTGTGGGCAGTGTTGCACATAGCCTGTCTTCTCTTGAGAGCCAGGTCTGCCTACGGAGACCTTTCTCAATAGCAAGGCTATGCTCACTGAGTCTGTACATAGTCAAGGATTTTCTTAATTTAGGGTCGGTCACAGTGGTCAGATTTTCTGCCACTGTGTACTCTCTGTTTAGAGACGGATAGCTTTCCAATCTCCTTCTCCCTTCATCACCCACAGTAAGATTCTATAAGAGAAAGATTGCAGAAAGAGGGCCTCAACATGGAAGTCACACATAGGCCCAGGCCGTGAGCAAGCCAACAGGCCCAAACACCCACTCTGACACTAGCCCAAGCCAATGGAATGTACCAGATGCTCAGCATGCTCTGATCACACTTACTGGCCTGGGGCCAAACCACACGACCAACAACATTGGACACGTTATGGAGCACAAAGCCTTCACTATCTCATCCTGGAATATCTAAAGCATGAGGTTATCTGCCTTTTAGCCTAAAGAGCAGGAACCCAGACTTCATCAAAGAAATCGGAAATACAGACATTGTCATCCTACAAGAAACATTGTATAGAGGAGACAGACCCACTGGTTGCCCTCTAGGTTACAGAGAGCTGGTAGTCCCATCCACCAAACTACCAGGTGGGTGGTATAGAGGAGATGGACCCACTGGTTGCCCTCTAGGTTACAGAGAGCTGGTAGTCCCATCCACCACACTACCAGGTGGTATAGAGGAGACGGACCCACTGGTTGCCCTCTAGGTTACAGAGAGCTGGTAGTCCCATCCACCAAACTACCAGGTGGTATAGAGGAGACGGACCCACTGGTTGCCCTCTAGGTTACAGAGAGCTGGTAGTCCCATCCACCACACTACCAGGTGGTATAGAGGAGACTGACCCACTGGTTACCCTCTAGGTTACAGAGAGCTGGTAGTCCCATCCACCACACTACCAGGTGGTATAGAGGAGATGGACCCACTGGTTGCCCTCTAGGTTACAGAGAGCTGGTAGTCCCATCCACCACACTACCAGGTGGTATAGAGGAGATGGACCCACTGGTTGCCCTCTAGGTTACAGAGAGCTGGTAGTCCCATCCACCAAACTACCAGGTGGTATAGAGGAGATGGATCCACTGGTTGCCCTCTAGGTTACAGAGAGCTGGTAGTCCCATCCACCACACTACCAGGTGGTATAGAGGAGACGGACCCACTGGTTGTCCTCTAGGTTACAGAGAGCTGGTAGTCCCATCCACCAAACTACCAGGTGGTATAGAGGAGATGGATCCACTGGTTGCCCTCTAGGTTACAGAGAGCTGGTAGTCCCATCCACCACACTACCAGGTGGTATAGAGGAGACGGACCCACTGGTTGCCCTCTAGGTTACAGAGAGCTGGTAGTCCCATCCACCACACTACCAGGTGGTATAGAGGAGATGGACCCACTGGTTGTCCTCTAGGTTACAGAGAGCTGGTAGTCCCATCCACCACACTACCAGGTGGTATAGAGGAGATGGACCCACTGGTTGCCCTCTAGGTTACAGAGAGCTGGTAGTCCCATCCACCACACTACCAGGTGGGTGGTATAGAGGAGACGGACCCACTGGTTGTCCTCTAGGTTACAGAGAGCTGGTAGTCCCATCCACCACACTACCAGGTGTGAAACAGGGAAGGGACTCAGGGGGTATGCTAATTTGGTATAGAGCAGACCTAACCCACTCTATTAAATTAGTCAAAACAGGAACATTTTACATTTGGTTAGAAATGAATAAGGAAATTATCTTAACAGAGAAAAATGTCCTCCTGTGTGCTACCTATATCCCCCCACTAGAATCCCCATACTTTAATGAAGACAGCTTCTCCATCCTGGAGGGGGAAATCAATCATTTCCAGGCCCAGGGACATGTACTAGTCTGTGGTGACCTAAATGCCAGAACTGGACAAGAACCTGACACCCTCAGCACACAGGGGGACAAACACCTACCTGGAGGTGACAGCATTCCCTCCCCCATATGCCCCCCTAGGAACAACTATGACAACATAACCAACAAAAATGGGTCACAACTCCTGCAGCTCTGTCACACGCTGGGTCTGTACATAGTCAATGGTAGGCTTCGAGGGGTCTCCTATGGTAGGTACACCTATAGCTCATCTCTACGCAGAAGTACTGTAGAGTAGTTTATCACTGACCTCAACCTAGAAATACACTACGGAAAAAGAAGGAACAGCACATCAGAAATCAACTCAATGTAATTGAAGAATCTATAGAATCTAACCACTTCTGGGAAAATTGGAAAACACTAAACAAACAACATGAAGAGTTACCTATCCAAAATGGAGATGTATGGATAAACCACTTCTCCAATCTTTTTGGCCCTATAACAAAGAACAAACAGTAAAAACATACACATGATCAAATACAAATCAACTATTAAAGACTACCAGAACCCACTGGATTCTCCAATTACATTGAATGAACTACAGGACAAAATACAAACCCTCCAACCCAGAAAGGCCTGTGGTGTTGATGGTATCCTTAATGAAATGATAAAATATACAGACAACAAATTCTAATTGGCTATTCTTAATCTCTTTAACATCATCCTCAGCTCTGGCATCTACCCCAATATTTGGAACCAAGGAACCTGATCACACCAATCCACAAAAGTGGAGACAAATTTGACCCCAATAACTACAGTGGGATATGTGTCAACAGCAACCTTGGGAAAATCCTCTGCATTATCATTAACAGCAGACTCATACATTTCCTCAGTGAAAACAATGTACTGAGCAAATGTCAAATTGGCTTTTTACCAAATTACCGTACGACAGACCACGTATTCACCCTGCACACCCTAATTGACAAACATAAAAACAAAGGCAAAGTCTTCTCACGCTTTGTTGATTTAAAAAAAGACTCAATTTGGCATGAAGGTCTGCTATACAAATTGATGGAAAGTGGTGTTGGGGGAAAACATACAACATTATAAAATCCATGTACACAAACAACAAGTGTGCGGATAAAATTGGCAAAAAACACACACATTTCTTCCCACAGGGCCGTGGGGTGAGACAGGGATGCAGCTTAAGCCCCACCCTCTTCAACATATATATCAACAAATTGTCGATGGCACTAGAACAGTCTGCAGCACCCGGCCTCACCCTACTAGAATCTGAAGTCAAATGTCTACTGTTTGCTGTTTGCTGATGATCTGGTGCTTCTGTCACCAACCAAGGAGGGCCTACAGCAGCACCTAGATCTTCTGCACAGATTCTGCCAGACCTGGGCCCTGACAGACCTGGACCCTGTCAGACCTGGGCCCTGACAGACCTGGGCCCTGGCAGTAAATCTCAGTAAGACCAAAATAATGGTGTTCCAAAAAAGGTTAAGTTGCCAGGACCACAAATACAAATTCCATCTAGACACCGTTGCCCCAGAGCACACAAAAAACTATACATACCTTGGCCTAAACATCAGCGCGACAGGTAACTTCCACAAAGCCGTTAACGATCTGAGAGACAATGCAAGAAGGGCCTTCTATGCCATCAAAAGGAAGATAAAATTCAACATACAATTAGGATCTGGCAAAAAAATACTTGGAATCAGTTATAGAACCCATTGCTGTTTATGGTTGTGAGGTCTGGGTTCCGCTCACTAACCAAGAATTCACAAAATGGGACAAACACCAAAATGAGACTCTGCATGCAGAATTTGAATATGTACAGACTCAGTGAGCATAGCCTTGCTATTGAGAGAGGCCGCCATAGGCAGGCCTGGCTCTGAAGAGAATACAGGCTATGTGCACACTGCCCACAAAATGCGGTGGAAACTGAGCTGCACTTCCTAACCTCCTGCCAAATGTATGACCATATTAAAGACACATATTTCCCTCAGATTACACAGATATACAAAGAATTCGAAAACAAACCCCATTTTGATAAACTCCCATATCTACTGGGTGAAATACCACAGTGTGCCATCACAGCAAGTTTACGTATCGGCCTCACGTGCTTCGTCAATTTTTTTAAATGTGCACCCTTATGTAGACCTAGCCCCACCCACAGCCATGGAAGTGTGTGGAACGGATGTGGGTGGGGCTAGGTAAGGGTGCAAATTTAAAAAAATTCCCAAAAGTTTTGACGAAGGCAGTGAGGCCGATACGTAAAGCTCTGAGGAAGGCCGTGAGGCCGATACATAAAGTTTTGACGAAGGCCGTGAGGCCGATACGTAAAGCTCTGACGAAGGCCATAAGGCCGATACATAAAGTTTTGACGAAGGCCATAAGGCCGATACGTAAAGCTCTGACGAAGGCCATAAGGCCGATACGTAAAGCTCATTAAAGATCAGTGATACTATCAAGAGCAGTGTGCGGTTTCCTTTTCCCTTCATCTTGTTCAACTGTTACCAGGCACCTGCTAATAAGATTGCTCAGATGTGCGAGTGCCTTTTGGCTTTTGTACTTTAACCATTTGCACATCGTTACAACACTGTATATATATACATAATATGACATTTGTAATGTAATTTATTATTTTGAAACTTCTGTGACTCATGTTTACTGTTCATTTTTATTGTTTATTTCACTTTTGTGTATTATCTACTTCACTTGCTTCGGCAATGTTAAGTTTCCCATGCCAAATAAAGCCCCTTGAATTGAATGTAATTGAACTGGAGAGCAGCAAAGGAAAGATTACAGTACATTTTATTCCACAACCACTTATCTCTCTCAGCACCTAACTGTCAGTCACAGTCAGAGAGTCCCTGTCCTCTGCTCTATGGGACAGTTATCTATGGGCTGTGAGCGTGCAAAACTGTCATCAAGTCAAAGGGTGGCTACTTTGAATAATCTCAAAATATAAAATATATTTGGATTTGTTTAACACTTTTTTGGTTACTACATGATTCCATATGTGTTATTTCATAGTTTTGATGTCTTCACTAGAATAGTAAAAATAAAGAAAAAGCCTGGAATGAGTAAGTGTTCTAAAACATTTGACTGGTAGTGTATACTGGACCATTTCTGTCCTGCGAAGCATTGAAAATGTAACGAGTACTTTTGGGTGTCAGGGAAAATGTGCGGAGTAAAAAGTACATTACTTTCTTTAGGAATGGAGTGAAGTAAAAGTATAAAGTTGTAAAAAATATAAATAGTAAAGTTGAGAAGCCACCGTGGCACAGTTGTCCAGCTGTGTTGTTATCATGCTGTGGCAAGGAGGGTGTCCTTGGAAACAAAGTCCTTTGCCCTTTTTAGAGCACCATACCCAGAAAGCAGTTTACCTGTGACCAGGCTGGTCCAACTCTATCCCCAGGTACAGTGGTTTACCTGTGACCAGGCTGGTCCCACTCTATCCCCAGGTAAAGCAGTTTACCTGTGACCAGGCTGGTCCCACTCTATCCCCAGGTAAAGCAGTTTACCTGTGACCAGGCTGGTCCCACTCTATCCCCAGGTAAATCAGTTTACCTGTGACCAGGCTGGTCCCACTCTATCCCCAGGTAAAGCAGTTTACCTGTGACCAGGCTGGTCCAACTCTATCCCCAAGTACAGCAGTTTACCTGTGACGAGGCTGGTCCCACTCTATCCCCAGGTAAAGCAGTTTACCTGTGACCAGGCTGGTCCCACTCTATCCCCAGGTAAAGCAGTTTACCTGTGACCAGGCTGGTCCAACTCTATCCCCAGGTACAGCAGTTTACCTGTGACGAGGCTGGTCCAACTCCATTGATGTAATCTGAATGGATTCTGGTCTGGTCTTAGACAGACTGAGTCTTAGTTTTAAAGGTTTTAAAGAGAAAGTGGATGTGTGTGTTTTTAGTTCTGCTTCAGTTTTCCACCGTTTTGTTTGTTAATTATAAATGATCCCAGGGGAAAATAACAAAAAATTCTAATGAAAAAAGCTTAGCATACAAATGATGCAAAAAACGTTTTCAGATATCCAAATATTTCCCCTGCATGTAGGTCAAGACCATTAAATGAAGTTAAATTGTCCATTTTACATAGAAAAAGGACACGCATTGAAGTTAGAATTCCACCACTTAGTAATGGAATCTTCAGGCATGAAAAGGTTCTGCATTTAGTTTAATGAGAATAGGGAAATGTCAAGCTGTGACTCTACATCATAACTGTCCTTGGAGCGACCTCTGTCATCCTTGGATCACGGAAACACGCACGCACGCACACACACGCACGCACGCGCACGTACACACAGACACACACACACACACACACGCACACGCGCACGTACACACACACACACACACACACACACACACGCGCGCACGTACACACACACAGACACACACACACGCACACACACGCACACACACACGCGCACGTACACACACACAGACACACACACACGCGCGCACATACACACACACACACAGACACACACACACACACACGCGCGCACGCACGTACACACACACACACAGACGTACACACACACACACACAGACACACACACACACACACCAATATTTTAGGTCATTAGGTTTAGCTAACAGTGAGTCCATGGGGACTGAGGGTATATAGCAGTGTCTCAGCTATATTTACATAGAGAAATGGAGAGAGCGGTATAAAGAGAGGAGAGAGGGGAGGTTAGGAGGAATGTGTGTCACATTCAAATTCTTCCCCCACCATGGATGGCACGGCTTGTCTTTCAGAGGTTAGGAGGAATGTGTGTCACATTCAACTTCTTCCCCCACCATGGATGGCATGGCTCGTCTTTCAGAGGTTAGGACCACACACAGGAGAGGTTGACTCACCACTTTTAAAATCTTCTTGTTCTCCAATCCTGTGCAGCTCACCGCTTTTAAAATCTGCTTGTTCTCCAATCCTGTGCAGCTCACCGCTTTTAAAATCTGCTTGTTCTCCAATCCTGTGCAGCTCACCGCTTTTAAAATCTGCTTGTTCTCCAATCCTGTGCAGCTCACCGCTTTTAAAATCGTCTTGTTCTCCAATCCTGTGCAGCTCGGCGTCAATTCGTGTCCCAAGTGGCACTCTATTAATTATTTAGTGCACTACATTTGACCTGGGCCAGTAGCGCTCTAGTCGAAAGTTTTTATTGATTTGTTTTTATTTATTTAACCAGGTAGGCTAGTTGAGAACAAGTCCTTTATTTAACCAGGTTAGGCTAGTTGAGAACAAGTCCTTTATTTAACCAGGTAGGCTAGTTGAGAACAAGTCCTTTATTTAACCAGGTAGGCTAGTTGAGAACAAGTCCTTTATTTAACCAGGTAGGCTAGTAGAGAACAAGTCCTTTATTTAACCAGGTAGGCTAGTTGAGAACAAGTCCTTTATTTAACCAGGTAGGCTAGTAGAGAACAAGTCCTTTATTTAACCAGGTAGGCTAGTTGAGAACAAGTCCTTTATTTAACCAGGTAGGCTAGTTGAGAACAAGTTCTTTATTTAACCAGGTAGGCTAATTGAGAACAAGTCCTTTATTTAACCAGGTAGGCTAGTTGAGAACAAGTTCTTTAATTAACCAGGTAGGCCAGTTAAAAACAAGTTCTCATTTACAACTGCGACCTGGCCAAGATAAAGCAAAGCAGTGCGACACTAACAACAACACAGAATTACACATGGAATAAACAAACATACAGTCAATTATACAGTAGAAAGATCTATATATAGCATGTGCAAATGAGGTAGGATAAGGGAGGTAAGGCAATACATAGGCCATGGTGGCAAAGTAATTACAATATAGCAATTAAACACTGGAATGGTAGAATGTGCAGAAGATCAATGTGCAAGTAGAGATACTGGGGTGCAAAAGAAGATGGGAAGATGGACAGGGACTCTGCTGTCCTAGCTTCAAGGGGGAAGATGGACAGGGACTCTACTGTCCTAGCTTCAGGGGGAAGATGGACAGGGACTCTACTGTCCTAGCTTCAGGGGGAAGATGGACAGGGACTCTGCTGTCCTAGCTACAGGGGGAAGATGGACAGGGACTGTGCTGTCCTAGCTTCAAGGGGAAGATGGACAGGGACTCTGCTGTCCTAGCTTCAGGGGGGAAGATGGACAGGGAGTCTGCTGTCTTAGCTTCAAGGGAAGATGGACAGGGACTCTGCTGTCCTAGCTTCAGGGGGAAGATGGACAGGGACTCTGCTGTCCTAGCTTCAGGGTGAAGCTGGTTCCACCACTGGGGTGCCAGGACAGAGAAGAGCTTGGACTGGGCTGAGCGGGAGCTGACCTCCTGCAGGGATGGGAGGGCCAAGAGACCAGGTGGTGGCAGAACGGCGTACTCAGGTTGGGGTGTAGGGTTTGAGCATATCCTGAATGTAGGGAGGGGCAGTTCCTCTTGCTGCTCCGTAGTGAAGCACCATGGCCTTGTAGTGGATGTGAGCTTCGACTGGAAGCCAGTGAAGTGTGCAGAGGAGCAGGGTGACATGGGAGAACTTGGGAAGGTTGAACACCAGGCGGGCTGTAGCGTTCTGGATAAGTTGCAGGGGTTTGATGGCACAAACGGGGAGCCCCGCCAACAGCGAGTTGCAGTAATCCAGACGGGAGATGATAAGTGCCAGGGTTAGGACCTGCGCCGCTTCCTGTGTGAGGCAGGGTCGTACTCTACGGATGTTGTAGAGCATAAACCTGCAGAAGCGAATCACTGCTTTAATGTTTGCTGAGAACGACAGGGTGTTGTCCAGGGTCACGCCAAGGTTCTTTGCACTCTGGGAGGGCAACACTGTGGCGTTGTCAACCGCGATGGAGAGGTCTTTGAGCGGGCAGGCCTTCCCCGGTAGGAAGAGCAGCTCCATCTTGTTGAGGTTGAGCTTGAGGTTGTGGACCGACATACAAGTTGACATATTTGCCAGGCATGCAGAGATGCGAGTTGCCACCTGGGTGTCTGAAGGGCGGAAGGAGAAAAGTAGTGTGTCATCCTCATAGCAATGATAGGAGAGACCATGTGAGGATATGACAGAGCTGAGTGACTTGGTCTATAGAGAGAAGAGGAGAGAGCCTAGAACCAAGCCCTGGGGGACAACAGTAGTGAGAGTACGTGGTTCAGACACAGATCCTCTCCACGTCACCTAGTAGGAGCGGCCTGCCAGGTAGGATGTAATACAGGAGTGTGCAGAGCCTGAGACGCCCAGCCCTGAGAGGAGGATCTGATAGAGCTTGAGACACCCAGCCCTGAGAGAAGGATCTGATAGAGCCTGAGACACCCAGCCCTGAGAGGGTGGAGAGGAGGATCTGATAGAGTCTGAGACACCCAGCCCTGAGAGGGTGGAGAGGAGGATCTGATAGAGCCTGAGACACCCAGCCCTGAGAGGAGGATCTGATAGAGCCTGAGACGCCCAGCCCTGAGAGGAGGATCTGATAGAG